>NC_134900.1:15270265-15277765 GCF_041734735.1 Babylonia areolata | reverse complement strand
TGTTGTATTTGTGTGGTGTGTTGTGTTTGTGCGGTGTGTTGTATTTGTGCGGTGTGTTGTATTTGTGCGGTGTGTTGTGTTTGTGCGGTGTGTTGTATTTGTGCGGTGTGTTGTATTTGTGTGGTGTGTTGTATTTGTGTGGTGTGTTGTGTTTGTGCGGTGTGTTGTATTTGTGCGGTGTGTTGTATTTGTGTGGTGTGTTGTATTTGTGCGGTGTGTTGTATTTGTGCGGTGTGTTGTATTTGTGTGGTGTGTTGTATTTGTGTGGTGTGTTGTGTTTGTGCGGTGTGTTGTATTTGTGTGGTGTGGTGTGCGGTGTGTTGTATTTGTGTGGTGTGTTGTGTTTGTGCGGTGTGTTGTATTTGTGCGGTGTGTTGTATTTGTGTGGTGTGGTGTGTTTGTGCGGTGTGTTGTATTTGTGCGGTGTGTTGTATTTGTGTGGTGTGTTGTATTTGTGTGGTGTGTTGTGTTTGTGCGGTGTGTTGTATTTGTGTGGTGTGTTGTGTTTGTGTGGTGTGTTGTATTTGTGCGGTGTGTTGTATTTGTGTGGTGTGTTGTATTTGTGTGGTGTGTTGTGTTTGTGCGGTGTGTTGTATTTGTGTGGTGTGGTGTGCGGTGTGTTGTATTTGTGTGGTGTGTTGTATTTGTGTGGTGTGTTGTATTTGTGCGGTGTGCGGTGTGCTGTATTTGTGTGGTGTGTTGTATTTGTGTGGTGTGTTGTATTTGTGTGGTGTAGGTGTGTCATCTAATTCCTCGAAGCTCTCCCCCCCCCCTCTCGCCACCTCCCTCTCCCCTCCCCTCCCATGTTTTATTTATTAACTTAAAAAATTTTTTTAGCAAATGTGGCATCGCGTATATGTGTCGGTACGCACGCTTTGATGCGTCCTAGAAATTGATACTGAAACGTCTTGACCACTCTTATATATATATATATATATATAATATATATATATATACGTGAATTCGACGCTTTTATTATTTGTTTATTTATTTGTTTGTTTGTTTATTTAATCATTCTATTTATTCATCTATTTATTCATTCATTCATTTATTTTCAAACTAACCAAAAGTATGCTGTGAGCCTACACCGCGTCCGGAACTTTCGTTTCCCCGAGCCCTTTGGAAAGACTGTAAACCAGACCAGACAACCACGGGAGATGTACTGGAAGAGGTGGTGGGTGATAGTAGTGGTGGGTGGTTGTTAGAGGAGGGAGGGGTTGGGGGGCGGGGGGGGGGGGGGGGGGGGGGGCAGGAGAGGGTATGCGGGGCAGTATACCTACTAGTCAGAAGCCCTTGCAGGTCTGTCGATCTATCTACGTGACTGCTACCCAGTGTCTGGGGGTTTTCTCGGCGCCTGGAGAGAGAGAGAGAGAGAGAGAGAGAGAGAGAGAGAGAGAGAGACAGATAGAGAAGAGAAAGAAAGAAAGAGAGAGACAGAGAGGGAAAGAAAGAGCGAGAGAGAGAGAGAGAGAGAGTGTGTGTGTGTGTGTGAGAGAGAGAGAGAGAGAGAGAGAGGAGAAAGAAACAAAGAGAGAGAGAGAGAGAGAGAGAGAGAGAGACGAGAATGATAGAGATTGAGAGGAGAAAGAAAGAGAGAGAGAGACGAGAAAGATAGAGAGATAGAGAAGAGAAAGAAATACAGAAAGAGAGCGAGAGAGAGAGAGAGAGAAGAGAAGGAAAGAGAGAGAAAGAAAAAAGAGAGAAGAGAAATAGAGAGAAAGAAAAAAGAGAGAGAAGAGAAAGAGAGAGATCGAATGTGTGTGTGTATGTATGTGTGTGTGTGTGTGTGTGTGTGTGTGTGTGTGTGAGAGAGAGAGAGAGAGAGGAGAGAGAGAGGAGAGAGAGAGACGGAGGATCAATGGTGGTAGTGGTGGTGAGGTGGGGGTAGGTTAGGAGTGATTCATCCGTTTCCGAGACATCACTGTACCTTGGTTAGTTAATTCTCTCTCCCCACCCCTCACCTCCACCCCCACAACTCCCCCTGTCTCTCTCTCACCCCACACCCACCACCCCCTCACTACCTCTGTCTTTGTGCCCTCCTTTCTCTCTCTCTCTCTCTCTTTCTCTCTCTCTCTCTTTCCTGGAAGATTAACGCGCATCGTTCGTTTCATTCCAACAACAGACTCCTGCCGCGTACGTCCGTCCGTCCGTCCGTTAAGTTACCAGAAGCCTCCCCCCGTCACAAAACGAGACAGCTTGAGCGCTACGTCAATAACCATAATGACGTCCCGTATCTTCTACGTCATGTCTGGGAAAGTGTGTGGTGGGGGGCGGGGGGGGGGGAACTCCTCTTTTTTTTTTTTCTCTTCCCCCCCCCCCTCTCCTGTGTCTAGTAGATCTTGTCGCTCGGGAAATTCTTCATTGGCCGCCAACATAGATCCACATAGTTGAGTGAGAGCGAGAGAGAGAGAGGGAAAGAGGGCCAGCTAAATAGAGCGACGGGCAATAGACAGGCAATAGACAGGCAGAGACAGCTGGACGATTGGCCAGTCAGGACAGACAGACAGACAGACAGACAGGTAGGCTGGCACGTGGAATAGCAAGACAGCAGCTGCCTGACAGATGAACACCGATAAAGATAATTATTATTATCATATCCGGCGAACACAAGCGCGTGCACTGGAATAAAACAACAACAACACAAAACAACAACAACAACAACAAAAAACACGCGCGAGCACGCACGCACACACGCACTGACATTAAATGGCCTAGAGGTAACGCGTCCGCCTAGGAAGCGAGAGAATCTGAGCGCGCTGGTTCGAATCACGGCTCAGCCGCCGATGTTTTCTCCCCCTCCACTAGACCTGGAGTGGTGGTCTGGACGCTAGTCATTCGGATGAGACGATAAACCGAGGTCCCGTGTGCAGCGTACGTAAAAGAACCTACGGCAACAAAAGTGTTGTTCCTGGCAAAATTCTGTAGAAAAATCCACTTCGACAGGAAAAACAAATAAAACTGCACGCAGTTAAAAATACAAAAAAATGGGTGGCGCTGTAGTGTAGCGACGCGCTCTCCCAGGGGAGAGCAGCCCGAAATTCACACAGAGAAATCTGTTGTGATAAAAAGAAATACAAATACAAATAGACGCACTTGAACGCGCGCACACCAACATCAACAACAAGCACGCGCGCGCACTCACACACATGAACACACGCACGCACGCACGGGCTTACACGCGCGCGCGCATACATATTCGTGGGATTACAAGCACTTCGTACTCGGTACTGTATAAGGTCTCATAAACACTGGCTGTGTGTATAAATGGGTACATATATAAATGGATGGAGCACTAAAAAAGAAATGTCGATAACGTAGACGCAGCCGTGCACACACACACACACACACACACACACACACACATTTCCTCATATATTCTACATTTCACACACATACACACACGCACAGACACACACACACAGACACGCACACACCCACACACACTCTCTCTCTCTCTCACACCCTGTGCCCCCCCTACCCCCCTCCACACACACACACACTCTCTCTCTCTAACACACACACACACACACACCCTGTGTCCCCCTCCACAAACACACACACACACACACACACACACACACACATCTCTTCCTTATCCGTTTCTCCGTAGCGCTATAGTCCGTTTCCCCGACCATAGTCTGAGCAGCAAATCGAATCTCGATGGTTGAGGAACCCCCCTATATCAATCATATCACTGCCACCTCGCCCTTCTCACTATCCCTCCTTCAAATAATCCCCTCTGGTATAATTATATATACCAACCGACAGAAAACCAGTAGCTGTGGTGGCAGCAACAGAGGCATCGGGAATACCATCAGTAGCAGCAACAGCAATAGCAGCAGAAATAGCAACGACAGCAGCAATAGTAGTTGCAATAGCAGAAGGAAAAAAACATCAATAACAGCAGCAGGTATAGCAAGCAGTTCAGTAGCCGTCAAGCAGGCGTCACTGCGTTCGGACAAATCCATACTATACTCCACACCACATCTGCTAAACAAATGTCTGACCAGCAGCCGTAACCCAACACGCTTAGTCATGCCTTGGGGGAAAATAAGATGAGACAAAACAAAACAAAAGAAAAGAAAAGAAACAGATACGAATAACAGATAAAACAAACATGAAAAACATTTAGCTGAGACAGCAATAGCAAAAAAAAAAAAAAAAAAAAAAAAAAAAAAGCAGAAGCAGGAACAACGACAGTAGCACCAATGATAACGATAGTTGCTACAATAGCAGCAGCATGAATATCAACAATAGCAGCGGGCATAGCAATGACAGTAACAAGAGACAGCAACAGTAGCAACAACAGCAACATCAGGAATAGCAACAGTAGCAGCCATAGCAGCAGCAGGAATAGCAACAGTAGCAGCCACAGCTGGAACAGCAACAGTATCAACAAGAGCACAGACAGCAACAGTAGCAACAACAGCAACATCAGGAACAGCAACAGTAGCAGCCATAGCAGCAGCAGGAATAGCAACAGTAGCAGCCACAGCAGAAACTGCAACAGTAGCAGCCATAGAATCAGCAGGAATAATAACAGTAGCAGCCATAGCAACATCAGGAATAGCAACAGTAGCAGCCATAGCAGCAACAGGAATAGCAACAGTAGCAGCCATAGCAGCAACAGCAGGAACAGCAACAGTAGCAGCCACAGCAGCAGCAGGAATAACAACAGTAGCAGCCACAGCAACATCAGGGATAGCAACAGTAGCAGCCATAGCAGCAGCAGGAATAGCAACAGTAGCAGCCATAGCAGCAGCAGGAATAGCAACAGTATCAACAAGAGCACAGACAGCAACAGTAGCAACAACAGCAACAGCAGGAACAGCAACAGTAGCAGCCACAGCAGCAGCCATAGCAGCAACAGGAATAGCAACAGCAGCAGCCACAGCAGGAACAGCAACAGTAGCAGCCACAGCATCAGCAGGAATAGCAACGGTGGCAGCCCATAGCAGCAGTTAACAGCTACAGTAGTAGTAGCAGCAGCACTGCTGGCTATTGACGGTCGGTCAGTCAATTTCCTTCGTCTCCACGAGAAGTCACACCCCCTGACATCCTGGACAAGCTCTCCATTTAATCCATCCCACCCCACCCCACTCCACCCCACACCCAATACCCGTCCCTAACATTTTCCTTCACCAACCCCCTTCCCCCTCGCCCTTTCTCACCACATCCTCCCTCCTCTCACTCCACCCGTCCGTCCCTCCACCTCCACCCCTTACTCCCTCTTCTCACCCCTCCAACACCACCTCCCTATCTACCTTCACCCACCCGTCTCTCCACCCTTCACTCTATCCGTCCGCTCACCTCCACCTCCCCCCCCCCCCCGACCCTTCCCACCACCCCCTTCCCCCCCCCCCCCCCACACACACACCTACTCACTCTTCTCATCCTACGTGCCCCTCCGACAACCCCCCACCCCTACCCCCCCAATATCCACCACCTTCACCCACCCTCCCCTCCAACTAGTACTCCAACCGTCCGCTCCACACCACTCCACCCCACTCCACCATCCGACCCACCCCCCACCCCCCACCTACTCCCTCCTCTCATCCTACTTGTCCCTCCAACACCCCCTCCCCCCGCACCCCTTCCCCCCCCCCCCCCACCCAGCCCCCCTCCGGTGTCTCCCGTCACCATTCACCTCCACTCATTTCTCCAACCGTCCGCTCCTCGGCCCCCTTCCGCCCCCTCCCCCTAAACCCCCCCACCCCCCCCCCCCCCCCCACACACACACACACATAAACAAATAAAACAAAGAAAGAAACAAACAAACGGCGAGATGGTTGTTTAATGAGGAGAATGAGAGTTGGGATGATAACAATAACGAGAAGAAGAAGAAGAAGAAAGCGCAAACATGTCCGTTCAATCACATCCGTTGTAACGAACCCCAATACGCTCCGCACGCTCTCTCTGTCTCTGTCTCTCTCTGTGTCTCTCTGTCTCTGTCTGTCTGTCTGTCTGTCACACACACACGCATTAACACCCCCCCATCTCTCTTCCCACACACATATACGTATTTATAAACAAATCTCCGGGGGCATACATTCACGTATGCACGCACGCACGCAAGCGTACACAAACACACTGACACACAGACACAAACACACACATACACACGCACACGCACGCGCGCGCACGCATTAACATACTCTCATCCCTCTACTCACGCACACATCCATAAACAAATCTCCGGAGGTATACATTCATACACCGACACACAGACACAGACAGAGAAAGACACACACAGACACACACACAGACACACAAGCTAATCAACTTTCTTTTGGCTGGGCCATTATACATTCTTCTCCATTAGCACACTCTGTGATGTTCCCCTCCCTCCCCCCCCCCCCCCCCCACCTTTATTATTTTTCCTTCAACATTTTTTTTCTTAAACCACGTGGAACTCTGCCCCTCCCATCAACCCCCCCCCCACCTCCCCCACAGCCCCCTACGCACTCTCCCATCCCATCTTTTCAGTTCCAGAAGGGTCTGCATTCCCCAGAGGGCGAAGAAAGCGGAGCATCAGAGTGACAGGACAAACAAACGTAACGGATCAGCGTGGACACTTCGTATGTGGGAGGTTTTTTTTGGGGGCTTTTTTTTGCCACGACACCGGTGATTCTTCTGCTGCCTCACTTTTCTTTTGCTAGAGGGGTGGGTAATGAGTGGGGGTGGGGGGTGGAGCTGAGGAGGAGGTGAGGAAAAGAAAGAACAGAGAAAGAGAGAGGGGGAGAGAGAGAGAGAGAGGAGGAGAGAGGGATGGAAGAGGGAGAGAGAGAGGGAGGGGAGAGAGAGAGAGGGGAGAGAGAGAGAGAGACAGGGAGACAGAGGGAGAGAGAGAGAGGTTGAGAGAGAGGGGAGAGGGAGAGAGACAGGGAGGGGAGAGAGAGAGATGTAGAGACAGACAGAGAGAGAGGGAACTCAGAACTCAGAACTCAGAACTCAAAACGTTTTTATTCAAGGATTAAGATTTTAGGGCATTGCCTATTCTTCCAATCTGTCCTTGCTAATCTACATCTAGTACAAATAGCACACACATAAATGAAAGGAAAAGGTTTTCATGCAGAATTGTATACATAATGAAGAACCCCCCCCCCTCCCCCCGCCCGCCCCCCCCACACACACCCACATCCGTGCACACACATGCATACACACACTGACGCTCGCGTGCGGGCGCACACACATACATACACACACACGCACACACACACACTGACAGCACCCCTTCACTCCCCCCCCCCCCCCCCACACACACACACACTAAGATTGACAGATGGATAGGACAGTGATTCACACACAGAGAGAGAGAGAGAGAGAGAGAGAGAGAGAGAGAGAGAGAGAGAGAGAGAGAGAGAGATGTCATCAATATAGAAGTTCCAGAAACATCCGGGTGTTTAAAAGGTACAGTATTGTTACTGTCTCTGAAATCTATGTTGGCAAGTGCAGCATACTACAGTGACTACCACCATCACCAATATTACTTGAACACTT
>NC_134900.1:15257765-15265265 GCF_041734735.1 Babylonia areolata | reverse complement strand
ATAGAGAGAGAGAGACAGAGACAGAGACAAAGAGAGGGAGACATAAAAGAGGGAGAGAGAGAGAGAGAGAGGGGGGAGAAGGACGTGGAGAGGGAGGGAGGGTGGGTGGGAGAAACAGAGACAGAGAGAGACAAAGAGAGTTTGGGTGAAATAGAGAGAGAGACAGAGAGAGATAGAGGGAGACATAAAGGAGAAAGAGAGAGGAAAAGAGAAGAGAATGAAAAAGAGAGAGTGGATGGACAGAGAAGATGTGGAGGAGGGGGGGGTAATGAAGCCTTCACCCGGAGCCAACCAATGAATGTCATACTTTCTTCTGTCTTCATTCATCTGATTGACTGCTCTCTTCTTCTTGCCGCTCAGGTTTCCTTTTGGAGTTTTCTTCCACTTTCGTTTCTCTCTCTCTCTCTCTCCCGCTCCCGCCCCCCCCCCCTTCCCCCCCCCAACCGTCCCGCCCCGCTCTTTTTCCAACGACACTCTCTCTCCCTCTTCTCATAACATTTTTTGGGTTTCTTTTTTTGGGTGGGTCATCCAACCACTTAACCCCCCCCCCCCCCCCACTTTCCCCCCCCCCCCCCCCAAAAATTGGTCCTCCGTTGTTTGCCATGTACTTTCGTAGTTCCATTTCTTTTCTTCTTCTCTTTACTCTCTCTCATCCCTTCTTGTCATCTACGTGGATCAGAACGAATACATGTGCTGTTGCCGCTTGTGTGTTTCCATAACATGGTAGAATAACAATCGGGGTTTAAAACGACGTGGGAAACGAAAGGGAAAAAAAAAAAACCGTCTTGCGTTCGTCCCTTGGGGACACAAATGCTCTGTCTGCCTGTCTGTCTGTCTGTCTCACTCTCTCTCGCCTACACACACACACACACACACACACACACACACACACACAGAATCTAATAAGCTAAACGCTGAGAAAACAAAATGCAGAAGAGCACAACGCATGCACGTGCACACACACACACACACACACACACACACACACACACAAGCCAACAAAGAAAGAAAGCACCACCATCACAATCGAAAGAACAGCAAACCATCTCTCTCTCTCTCTCTCTCCCTTTCTCTCTCTCTCTCTCCATCCCTCTCTCTCTCTCACCCATGTCACACACACTCACTCTCTCTTTCTCTCACCCCAGCTCTCTTTGTCCCTCTCCTCCGTTTATTTGTTCGTTTGTTCTCTATCCCCCCACCCCCACCCCCGTCTCTCTCTCTCTCTCTCTCCTCTCTCTCTCTCTCCCTCTCCCACCCATCTCTCTCTCTCAAACGCCGCAATGCGCTATAACACACACACACACACACACACACACACACACACACACACACAACAAACAAACAAACAAAAACAACACAAAACAAAAACCAAAAAAAACAAAAAAAAAAACCACACAACACTGTTCTCCGGTGCACTTACCACTATTTCCGGCGGTGGCCGGAAGAGAATGGTGTCGCAGGTCATCCCGCGGGTCAACTTCCGTTTGTGCGGCAAGATCTTGCGGCGAATCGACATCCCGGGCGAGGCATTTAATCCACGGATGGGCAGGGTCGCCGAGAGGGTGGCACCGAGCGAGGTTCTCGACGGGCTTTTGTCCCCGCCGCGCGGCTTAGTAGCGGCGGCGGCGGCGGCGGTGGCGACGGCGGCGGTGCTGCTGCTATCCTCGGTTTTCAAGTTGCTGCTGCTACTGCTGCTGTTGGTGGCGCCGACACCGTCTTTCCTTTCTGTCCGGGGGCTTTCTGGGGTGGGGGACAGGATGCTGTGGAAGGCCAGGGGCCGGCAGGTGTGCGCCGATCTGACCGGGGAGCGTTTCTCCGGCGACGGCGACGACGACGACAACGACAACGACGTCACCGGTTTGGCGAGTTCCGGCAGACTGCTGGGAGGCGGCGGTGCCAACACGGGTTTGCCGCTACCACCACCACCACCACCACCAACACCGCCACAACCACCACTCCTGCTGCTGCTGTTCTTGTTGTTATTGTTGCTGTTGCTGCAGACCCTGCCTGTTCTCCAGTGCTCCAGGCCAGGGACGGGATTTTCGCGCGCCGCCGCCACAGGAATCTTCCCGCTCTCCCCGCCGCTCTCTGCGCATGCGCACGGTGACGTCC
This sequence comes from Babylonia areolata, assembly GCF_041734735.1. Taxonomy (NCBI): domain Eukaryota; kingdom Metazoa; phylum Mollusca; class Gastropoda; order Neogastropoda; family Buccinidae; genus Babylonia; species Babylonia areolata. Next base: position 15,263,153 of record NC_134900.1, on the reverse strand, counting down.
GGTGTGGGGGCGCCGCGGCGAAAAACGTGGACGACATCCGGGGCAGGGGGGGATCCCCTTGTGACGTCAGGGGTCACCTGACGTGGTGGAGCCAGCTGCTCGTGAGAGACGGGTGGGGAAAAGATAAAAGGAGACGACGTGGTGGTCGTGGTGGTGTGCGTCAGCGAAAGTCTTGTGTATGTGTTTCCAGGAAGCGAAAACTGTTGCTACTTCTCATTCTCTGTATGTTGACTTCTCTCTCTCTCTCCACCACCACACGTCCATTCTTTATTTTGTTTCACTATTTATATCTTAGCTTAGTTTTATTTTTGTTGGATCACGTTTAAACTTCTAGCTATGATGAAGACACATACTTTGTATTGTACATGTATCAGGACAGGTACTTTATTTCTATAAGATCTTCATGTTGTCCCGTTCATCTATAACTGTGTTGGCGCCGACGCCGTCTTTCCTTTCTGTATTGTGACATGTTCCGAACAAAAGCACTATTGTTTGAAGCAAACAGTTGTTGAACAACGGCGTGAAGTCAAGCGTGAGGACTTATATAAAACACTGTTGAACCGACGGGTATCACTTTTACTCGGAGGTACCGTACCACCCACCTCTTTCTCAACAACAACACACACACACACGCGCGCGTGCGCATACACACACACACGCGCGCGCGCGCGCACACACACACACACACGCACCAGCGGCCAAGGTCCTCCCACAACTTGGGGTGTTATGTTGGTCGTGTGGAGGATGAAGGGGAAAAATCACAGTGTCCCCCCCCCCTCTATAAATCGATAACCATGTCATTCAGGATACCAACCCCTGCAGGGGGGGGGGGGGTGCGGGGGGCGGGGGGGGAGTTGGGGTAGAGTTGGAAGAGACAGTGGGGGCGGGGGGTGGGGGCGGGGGGTGGGGGGGTGGAGAGAGAGAGGGAGAGAGAGAGAGAGAGAGAGACGGGTTGAGAGTTGGGGTAGAGTTGGAAGAGACAGAGGGGGGGGGGGAGAGAGAGAGAGAGAGAGAGAGAAGGGGGAGAGAGAGAGTGAGAGAGAGAGAAGGGGTGGAGAGAGAGAGAAGGGGGGGGGAGAGAGAGAGTGAGAGAGAGAGAGAAGGGGGGAGAGAGAGAGAGAGAGAGAGAGAGAGAAGGGGGTGGAGAGAGAGAGAGAGAGAGAGAAGGGGGTGGAGAGAGAGAGAGAGACAGAGAGAGAGAGAGAGAGAGAGAGAGAGAGAAGGGGTGGGGGGAGGTCATAGCCTTCCCTCTCCGCACATCATATCACACTACACAGGAAAACCTCTCAATGAAAGGAAACGAACCACGCAAGCAAGGAGCGGTTAGAGGAAGGAAGGGAAGAAGGGGGGTGGGGCTGGGGGGAGGGGGGGGGGTTGTGGATCGGGGGAGGGGGAGGGTTAAAGAAGGGTGGGGGGGCGTTTAAAAGCAAAATAAAACGAAATAAAATCAAATCAAATCAAACCACACCAAAGCCCCCCCCCTCGCCCCCTCCCTCCCCCGGCACAGAAACAGGCTACAGGAAAAGCGACCGCCAGACTGTTAGGAAAGAACAAGGTGCTTAGATGGAAGGGTGGGAGGGGTGGGGGTAGGGGGTAGGGGGTGGGGGGTGGAGGGTTGTGGGGGGGAGAAGATGTCCACACGATTTCCTCCAACACAGATCCGATAATGATAATAATAATAATAATAGAATGACGACTGGAAGGCAGCAGGAAAGAAAAATAAAATAAAATAAAATAAAACAGTCACCACACTTCCTACAACGAAACACTCGTTTTCACGATCCTAAAATGAGAGCACAGATGAACCTTGCGACAAGATTTTTGAGAGGAGGAGGAAGAAGAAAAGGAGGGGGGTCGGGGGCAGGGGGGGGGGGGGGGGGGAAGAAGATGTGGTGAGGGGGTTGGGGAAGGGGTAGGGGTGGTAGGAGGGGGGATGATGGATGGTGGACTCCAAGAAGGTTGCTAGCAGCACCACAGAAAAACAACAACAACAACAACAACAACAACAAACAAAAAAAGAGAACGAAGCACAAGCTGTTACAATCGAACGGAAAGAGTAACTAACTGCCCGAAGTCTTCAAGACCTTGAGAGACACGTCATTGTCTGGCTGGATATCGCGAGTTGGGGTGTCGGCGGTGGTGTAAGGGGGGGGGGGGGAGTGTGGGGGGTGAGGGTATGGGTGGACTGGGGAGGATTCCCTTCCCTCCCCCCGAACCCCCCCCTGCCCCTGCACCTGCCAGAGAGACCTACAACAAAACCTTGTCTTTTTTTTTTTTGTTTGTTTTTTGCTCGCTCCTTCCCTGCGCAGCTGAGTGAGGGGAGGTAACCAGATCACCTCCTTGCAGCCCTGGAACTGCCCCGAGACCAGTCACAAATGAACAGTCCGATGTCATGGCCGTGTTGATCACGAACCTTAACCACCTGTCAGTCTCCAGGGAAAGGGGTGGGGGGGCGGGGGGTGGGGGGTTGGGAGCTTGTCTGCTTTTTAAAAAAAAGAAAAAGAAAAAAAAAGCGTATTACAGAAAAAAAAATAAAAAAATCTCAGCACACACGTGTTTGCGACTACGCACGCATTAACTCTATTCTCTTTTTTTTTTTTTTTTTTTTTCTTTTTTTTTTTTTATTCACGTCATCGCCACTTTTTCTTTCTCTCTTCCTCCTTGCCCCCCCCCCCCCCCCCCCTCCCCCTCTCCTCCCAAAACCCCAACCTTCTTTTTTTTCTTTTCTTTCCTTTCTAATTCTCACTTCTCGTTTTTCTCCCAAAGTAAAGCCACCACGGCGTTTCTTGAAATCTCAGCACTGGCAAAGGGGTGTGTGTGTGTGTGTGTTTGTTAAATACAGATGTTCACGTGCAGAGATTCAGTTCTTTCGCGCGTGTCATCAGCTCCAAGGCCACGAGAGAGCGAGCAGTCGTCAGTCGATAGATAGATAGATAGATAGATGGATAGATAGGCAGCGTGGAAGGGAAATGTCAGGTGGGACGCAACTCCCAAGCTCGCTTAGCTTTGCTTCGCTATCTTGGTATAGCTTTTGCTACCGAGTCAATAACAGCCTGTAGGTCTGTAGCTCGAGCCAAGTGGTTTAGGTGTTGGACTTTCAATCTGAGGGTCCCGGGTTCGAATCACGGTAACGGCGCCTGGTGGGTGGGTAAAGGGTGGAGATTTTTCCGATCTCCCAGGTCAACATATGTACAGACCTGCTTAGTGCCTGAACCCCCTTCGTTGTGTATACGCACGCAGAAGATCAAATACGCACGTTAAAGATCCTGTAACCCATGTCAGCGTTCGGTGGGTTATGGAGACACGAAAATACCCAGCACGCATAAAATGCTAGTAATGGTCAAAGTTATGACCGCTGAGCATTAATGGAAGAAGAAGGAGAAGAAGAAGAAGAAGAAGAAGAAGAAGAAGAAGGAGAAGGAGAAGAAGAAGAAGAAGACTGATTGATTGATTGAATCTTTAATGGGTAAAGAATTAGGCACAGTAAAGGCCTTTTTACAATTCTGCCCATTTAACGACACAAAACATAAAAAAAAAGAATAAATAAAGAACGACACAAAACATAAAAATAAAGAAATAAACTGAAATAAAATAAAAATAATAAGAACGACGAATAAGAATAGGAACTTGAATAGTCTATTAAAAGTAACAAAGCGATGAAAACTTGGTACATTACATGTACATACGTACTTACACACACACACACACACACACACACACACACACACACACAATTATAAAGAAGAAGAAGAAGAAGAAGAAGAAGAAGAAGCTCTTCTTGCGTATCGACACTTCTTGGCTCATGGAGCGGATCAGTCTGCAAGTTTTCTTTTCTTTTCTTTTTCTTTTTTTTTTCTTTTTTCTTTTCTTTCTGAGTATGCACTGTGTACACGTCAGGGTGACGAAGGGTGAAAGATTCACCCCCTCCCTCCCTCCCGAAGGTCAAGGCCACCGACAAGCAGAAACAGCTGATCGGCTTGTTCGAAAGACAACTTTCTCAATTTCGTTGACATCGCGGTAAAAAGACATGTGAAGAATTGAGGGATACATATATATAGACAAAAAACGCTTCAGTCTTGGTGACAACGGGTATGGCCTTTGACTTTGAACAACAACAAACCCACAAACAAATCGAGCAAAAACAACACAACAACAACAAGAGAGGCAAGGCCTTCAAGACTCACTTGTGGCAAATTAAGTCCCATAGCATTAATTACAGAGTAATTTCCCTTTTTTACTATCTGCACCAAAAAGTTTGCAAAAATAAATAAAACTTCCATGCTTAGCAAAAGAAGTTCCTGTTTGGACAAAAAATGATAATAATGACTGCTCTTGTTGTTGTGTCAGAATATCAGATCAAAGTGCCAAGTTTAGATAATAATGACTGCTCTTGTTGTTGTGTCAGAATATCAGATCAAAGTGCCAAGTTTAGAGAATACAAAAAATATTAATATGACAGTAAATGCAGTCTGCATATAATTAGCCTTCATTTTTAAAATTTTTTGTGCCCATCCCAGAGGTGCAATATTGTTTTAAACAAGATGACTGGAAAGAACTGAATTTTGGATGAATGTTGTTGTGGCAACATTGCTTGATACAGATTAACACACGCTCACAAACTCTTTATTTCTCACTCTCTCAGACATATAGGCCTGCTCTCTCTCTCTCTCTCACACACACACACGCTCGTACACAGTAAACCAGGAGTAATTCTGGTTCACGTTTCATTATTCTCCAATACTCACCATCGCTGTCACCACCACCACAACCAGCATCATCAGCACCACCACCATCAGCATCAAAACGAACCCACGAACTCTTGTGTGACATCAGCAATAAACAGGGTGAGAGAGGGGGAAAGGTGAAAGGGAGGGGGGAAGGGGGCGAGGAGGGGTGGGTATGGGGGTGGCGGGGTAAGTCTGGTTCAAGTGTCATCATCCTGTCGCAAGTACCATCACTATCACCACCACCATCACCGCAACGAATCTACGAACGACATGGTTTCATTCAACACCAAATTCATCGAATGTAACACGAATCGTTTCACCATACAGTTAGAAATTTTCCATCTATCTTCTTGCAAAGAAACAGGGTATGTGGACGAAAAAAAAAAAAAAAGAAAAAAAAAAAAGAGGCTGTTTTGAAGATTGGAACGAGATGTCCTCTTAGATCGTTTTTCTTGTTGTTGCTGCTGTTTAATCTGTGCTTTGATCTAAGCGCACACTCAAGTTGATTTGAAGCGTGCAAGAAAAATCGATGGGACGGAATACAATTATTTCGATCATTTTTTTGCGTGCGAACGAATGCGCAGAAGCGCGCGCGCGCACGCACGCACGCACACACACACACACACCTAGCTAATGACACTCCCCGTTTCTCTGTCTGTCT
>NC_134900.1:15242765-15247765 GCF_041734735.1 Babylonia areolata | reverse complement strand
AGACAGAGAGACAGAGAGAGTTAGAGGAAGAAAGACACAGAGAGAGAGAGAGAGAGTCAGAGACAGAGAAAGAAACAGACGTGACTAACGCACCTAAAGCTGAAACTGCGATGATAATTAACAATGCTTTATTTATTTATTTCATTTCTTTTTTCTTGTTTTTTTTGTGTTTTTTTTTGTCCTGAAGCTTTACCACCGACAGTGCTACCAATCTGCCCGATGTTTCATGCCTGCTGACACGCACAATGGAATGATCAGCCCACAATTTCCAACGTTTGTGAATGCTCAGTGACGCTCGGAATTTGTCATTAATCTTTTTGTTGTTGTTTTTTTGTTTGTTTTTTTTTTTTTGGTTGATTGATATGAATACTTATATTGCGCCTATCCTCGGTCGGAGACCAAGCTCTAAGCGCTTTTACAAACACGGGGTCAGTTACACAACGAGGCTGCCAAACCCGGGTTTGAGCCGACTGACGGCTGCCAATGGGCGCTCATCATTCGTTTCCTGTGTCATTGAATCATGTGTTTGAAAACGCACCAACCCATCACGCGCACCAAATCAAGACCCAGACGAGAACAGGGAATAGACAAGACAAAGCTGAAAAAAACCCATCAAGCTACATCATTACCGTTATCTGTCTACTAACTGAAACAGTTGTTGTTGGCTGTTGTTATCGTTATCATTGTTCATTTCTGTTATCATGATGATCATGATCATTATCATTATTATTATCATTATCATTATCATCATTATCATCACCGTCATCATGATCATCATTATTTTTATCATTATTATTATTATTATTAATTATTATTACAATCATCATCATTATCATTATTATCATCATCATCGTCATTATTATTATCATCATTATCATCATCATCACCATCATCATCATCATTATTATTATCATTATCATCATCATCATTATTATTATCATTATTACAATCATCATCATCATCATCATTATTATTATTACTACAATCATCATCACCATCATCATCATCATTCTTATTATTATTAATATCATCACCATCAATGTTCGTACTGTCGGTTTTCTTCAATAAACCGTGACAGTCAGTGTCACACCTCTCTCTGTAAGCCGAGGTCAGGACAATCGGCTCTTCTTCAACGAAGAAGCAATGAAAAAGTTGAACATTCTTCTTTTTTTTTTTTATATCTAAAAGGCTAAAGGCCGTCCACAACTGTACACTTAATTTTGAATGTCTATTTTTCAGCTCGTGCACAAGGAACTGATGCCGCGAGGTTGCCCGCTGTGACAAGCACGTATCACTGGAGGCTTCACCCAAAATGAAAAGCTTCTTCACGTTTCAAACAGGAAGGAAACAAGAACAGGAGAGGCGTGAGCGACAAAGAACTGCCTCCTCTTTTTCCATCCTTCCCCTGACAAGGGGGGGGGGGGGGGGGGGGGGGGGGGGGGAACCAGTCTGTGAAGACGTGAGTACGGATCTAGAACACTTAGTTAACTACCAGTTTCCAGTCCCTGACAGCCAGAGGTCCTTCACACACGTTCGACTGCGAACTGAAGGACACCCACACGACGGAGAGAAGTGTGTGTGTGTGTGTGTGTGTGTGTCGAGGCTTTATCTGGGTACGGCTGGTCTTCATTAACAGCGCAATGTACTGAGATACACTGGCCAACAACAACAACAACAACGAGAGAGGCAAGGCCTTCAAGACTCACTTGTGATACACTGAAAAAAAAAAAAAAAAAAAATCCAAGCTTTTTATGTATTGAGTATAATTTCAAAATGTAATGTTTAAGAATGAGAAAGATCAGTTTAAAGCGAATTAAGTCCCCTAGCATTAATTACAGAGTAATTTCCCCTTTTTTACTATCTGCACCAAAACGTTTGCAAAATAAATAAAAATTCCATGCTTAGCAAAAGAAGTTCCTGTTTGAACAAAAAATGATAATAATGACTGCTCTTGTTGTTGGGTCAGAATATCAGATCAAAGTGCCAAGTTTAGAGAATACAAAAAATATAAATATAACAGTAAATGCAGTTTGCATATAATTAGGCTTCATTTTTAATTTTTTTGTGCCCATCCCAGAGGTGCAATATTGTTTTAAACAAGATGACTGGAAAGAACTGAATTTTTCCTATTTTTATGCCTAATTTGGTGTCAACTGACAAAGTATTTGCAGAGAAAATGTCAATGTTAAAGTTTACCACGGACACACAGACACACGGACACACACACACACACACACAGACAACCGAACACCGGGTTAAAACATAGACTCACTTTGTTTACTCAAGTGAGTCAAAAACACGATATTCTTACAACCATTGACGCTCATATTTCATAAGTCTCCCCGTTAAGATCGATGATCCACTTTAGGACCGTTACAGACGTGACTGACACCTCTTTGAATTTCCACAATTTTGTTTCTGGGAAGAAATTTTTTTTTTTAAACTCTGTGCGCCGCTTCTATCTTCACGCTGTGGTGGTTCATTATTCAAGGTCTGGCCTTAAAAAAACAAAAAACAAAAAAAAACCCAAAAAATAAAAAAACCACAACAACACGGAAATGTGCTTCATTTATATCTCAGTGCCATTACAGGTTCCCCTCCCTCCCAACTCGTTTGATCAATGAAATCGGAAATCGTGGTCCTTTTTGGGAAGCCTGATTTCTGCTGCGAACCAGATCTGATAACAGAAGGAGTCTTTGGGTGGTCACAGGGTGAGAGATCCCTGCCATCTGACACCCCCCTCCCCCTCCCCACTCCCCTAACCTCCTCCCCCCACAACCACCCCCCCAAAAAAATCTGAAGCTTGTCAGCACGCGATGCTGTGTCGAAAATCCTCTGCGACGGTACAAACGCTAACATTCTGCGTGCCATTCTTAGTACGTATCCGTACTATATATTTCTGAACAGTGCAAGGGGTGCTGGAGCAGCAGTAGTATTCTTTCTCTTTTTTTTTCTCTCTCTCTCTCTCTTTTTTCCCCCCAATTCAAACGCTCTTGGGTCATAATGTAACCGAACACATAGCAAAGGTTATTTCTAGAGCGTTCAGTAAATACCACAATACTTTCATAATCATATGTAATTATCTGTTATTTCTTGAACGCTCAGTAAAAGCCAAAATACTTTCGAGATCATACATGATTATGCAAGGTGAAACGTTTTCATAATCTCGGGCAAAAAGGTTTACAACAGTGTCGCTATGCTTTTTGTGAAGGCTGTTTTAAACACGGAAGCGTCGGAAATGTGCGCGTTAAGAAGATGAAAATATAACGATTTTTAACTGTGCAAAAATGAAACTGATGTGTATTCCTTATAAGCGAATTCGTAACGTATGACAGAGTTTCGGGTTCTCAGCTATTCATAGACAGGGAACATTTCAGTATAAAAAAAAAAATCAAATCAACAGACCAGTGAAAAATAACTTTCATCAATGGAGAGTAAGATCTGGAACAGGGTTTTTTTGTTGTTGTTTTGTTTTGTTTTGTTTTAGAGCCAGAAACATATGCTTTATCGAATTTTAAACATTCCATTGATAACAATACATAAATAATAATTATCGATATGTTTAAGTAATATCTTTTTTTTTCTTTTCTTTTTTTTTTTTCCAGCAAGAACATTTTGCAAAGTGAGACAGGAGGAGACTTGCATGATATAACAGGTAATTTACAAACATGTAACGGGATGCAATATGTGTGCATGGTATGATTTCCATTTTGAAATGGAGCGTCCCGGATAGTGATCTTTCAAAAATGCATTTGATGCAAAACATATACAGCAAAAAAAAAAAAAAAAAAAAACCCCCAGTTTTCATCTATTTTATATCGTGCCGAAGGCGCATGAATATAAAGAAAGTCATTTCGATGTGTGCAAATGTGTTATTTCAATACATTCTTTTTTCTTTTCTTTTTTTCAATTTTCGGTGAATCATATTTGCTACGTTTCGGTCGTCTTGTTAGTTTTCCTTCATCTTTAAGTAATTTTAGACTACACAGCATATGGTTTGACATTAAGGTTATAAGTTTCGTGAACGATTTAATGTTTAGGAAACACAAGAGAGAGAGAGAGAGAGAGAGAGAGAGAGAGAGAGAGAGAGAGAGAGAGGACAAGACAAAACGAGACAAAATTTTTATTATCGAGGGTAATAGATAAGCAAGTAACGTGCTTTTTTTTTATTTTTTACATCCAACCCTCGCCCTGAAGAGGGAATAGAGCTAAAAGAAGCGAAGAGAGAGAGAAAGAGAGAGAGAGAGAGAGAGAGAGAGAGAGAGAGAGGGGAGAGAGGGATATGTATACAGACAGACAGACAGAACACAAACACACAAACAGACAGAGAGTATATCACGGCAACACAAGCAATGATGAATGCTCTGACCTTTTCGATTCTCACAGCACAACCCCGCCCCCTCTCTTCCTCCACTTCCTTTACCAGTATTCCCACCCTTCCTTCACTGGCCAGCAACCCCCCCCCCCCCCCCCACAGCACTCTTTCTCTCTCTCCTCTACCGCCAATACCCCCCCCCCTCTCTCTCTCTCCTCAACCGCCAATAATCCCCCCCCTCTCTCTCTCTCCTCTACCGCCAATAATCCCCCCTCTCTCTCTCCTCTACCGCCAATAATCCCCCCCCTCTCTCTCTCCTCTACCGCCAATAACCCCCCCCCCCCTCTCTCTCTCCTCTACCGCCAATAATCCCCCCCTCTCTCTCTCCTCTACCGCCAATAATCCCCCCTCTCTCTCTCTCCTCTACCGCCAATAATCCCCCCCCCCTCTCTCTCTCTCTCCTCTACCGCCATTAATCACCCCCACCTCTCTCTCTCTCTCTCTTTCTTATTTCCTCCCTTTACTGACGTTTCTTCCCTTTTCAACAATAACCCCCCACACCAACACATCAACCCACCCCTACAACCACTCACCACACACACACACACACACCCTCCGTCACTTTCTCTCCGACCGACCAATTCCTTTCGCCTTAAACCCCCCCCCCCCCCCTATCCTCCTCCCC
>NC_134900.1:15217765-15220265 GCF_041734735.1 Babylonia areolata | reverse complement strand
TGATTGTGCTAGCTAATGTTAGTGCGTGTTTGTGTTTTGAGTGTGTGGACGTGAATGTGTACGTATGTCTTTGTATGACCATGTCAGTTTTTTTTTAATCTGAAAGTTGCGCATTGCCTTATGCCACTCTGGGCTTCCCATTCCAGTTTCAATTTTTGGTATGAGGTTCATTGAGTCGGTTAGAATCATGGCATGTTGGTTTCCGGGCATATGGATAGACGATAGCCACTGGAGGACATGTGTCACAGCTTCAACTTCCATCGTTAGGCTGGAGGTTGTGACTTTGTAGGCAGCATTCTCTTCCCTAATTGTTTTTCCATTTTGTTTCGCAGTGAATCCCCAATCTGACTGGTCTTTGGTGACTGAGGCATCTGTGTATATGATGATGTCCTCTTCTTTACTGTTTTCTTCTATGAGTAGCTTCACTTCCGCATCAGTTTTGCCCTCTGGCCATTCCCGACAATGTCTTCCTAGAGTGGGTGAAATGGCTGTGTTGAATAGATGGTTGAGGTTTCCGAGGTTTTTCTCCCATTCTTTTGTTTTTTTCAGGTCTTGTAGTCGGATTGTGTCTTCTGCTTGCCCCATCCATGATCTTCCTCGTCCTAGACGGCTGCCTTTTGGTTCTTTGACTGCGTCATGCAGTGGGTTTTGAGTGTTTTCTAAAACTCTGAAGTAGGTCTTAACGTGTTCTAACTTGTTTCTGGCCTGCACTGAAGGAAGGTCAAGCAGGTATCGCATGGTTTCTGTGGGCGTGTCTTTTGTTGTTCCAAGGATCAGCCTCATAGCTTCATTTTGAACTCTTTCTAATTAATTAATTATTTATTTAATTTAATTTAATTTTATTTTATTTTGTACGCTTATAGTTGACTTCATCAAGTTTTTGCGCCTTATACATATTATTATTAGTAGTAGCAGTTCTTTTTTATGTATTTATCTCTTTTTTTTAATCTTTTTTTTGTATTTTTAAAAAAAAATTATTTTATTTTATTTATTTTTTTTATTTATTTTTCTTTCTTTTTTTGTATTTATCTTTTTTTTTTCTTTCTTTTTTTTTTGTATTTATCTTTTTTCTCAAGGCCTGACTAAGCGCGCTGGGTTACGCTGCTGGTCAGGCATCTGCTTGGCAGATGTGGTGTAGCGTATATGGATTTGTCCGAACGCAGTGACGCCTCCTTGAGCTATTGAAACTGAAACTGAAACTGTTACTTTTAATAGACTATTCCAGTTACTATTCTCATTCGTCGTTCTTATTTTATTTTATTTCTTTATTGTTAAGTTTTGTGTCGTTCTTGATTTTTTTTTTTTCTGTTTTGTGTCGTTAAATGGGCAGAATTGTAAAAAGGTCTTTACTGTGCCAAATACTTTACTCATTAAAGATTCAGCCAATCAATCAATCTTTTTCTTCCTTTTCTTATTTTCTTCTTTGATTTTTCATCCATTCCTTCTCTTCATTGTCATTCCTCTCCGCCCCCCCCCCCCCCCCCTTTGTTGTTGAAATTTTCCTCCAGCTTGAAGAATGATATGTAATAGACACATTTGTCTGAGACACAGTAGGCGTAATGATGACATAATATACCGACAAAAATCTGCACATTCCGTCATCACCTGCACATTACGTCAAAGTCACTCTTTCTAAACTTACCACCACCAGCCCTCCCCCCCCAGCCCCCCACCCGCACTTCCAATGTATTCTTTTCTTTCTTTTCTCCTTCTTCTTCTCTTTCCGCTTGCCCCATCCTCTGCTGCTATTGTTGTTAGGCGTAATGATGACATAATATACCGACAAAAATCTGCACATTCCGTCATCACCTGTACATTACGTCAAAGTCACTCTTTCTAAACTTCACCCCTCCCCCAAAGCCCTCTTTCCCTGTTGCTCTGTTAACACACCAGCTCTCTCATCCCACTACGGACAAACTGAAAAACAACAACAACAACAAACAACAAACAAACAACAAACAACCGTGACAACAACGAGAAAGGCTTGCAAGTGACATGACAGCAACGCCAAAACGATGACAGATGATGACGCCAGTAGCTTATGATAGACAAGGGGGAGGGGGGGGGGGGACGAACGTCCATATGACGCGCATCCCTGATCCATCCTTCATCATTTTACCCTCACCCCCCCCCCCCAACTTACCACCACCAGCCCCCCCCCAGCCCCTCCCCCCGCACTTCCAATGTATTCTTTTTTTCTTTTCTTTTTTCTTCTTCTTCTCTTTCCGCTTGCCCCATCCTCTTCTGCTATTGTTGTTGTTCCGTCTCGTTTATATTTTATCATCTTTCTTTCTTTCTTTCTTTCTTTCTTCTTCTTGCCCAGTTCGATTTTCCCGCTCTTCTTCTAATCCGGAGACGTGGTGGCCTTCTTTCTTGGACGGTAATTACCTCGTCCGCAGAAAGAAAGAAAGAAAGAATACAATAATAATAGCACACACGCGCGCGCGCGGGCGCATGCACACACAAAGTAAGTAAGCACAGTTTACCTACATACGCATCC
>NC_134900.1:15190265-15207765 GCF_041734735.1 Babylonia areolata | reverse complement strand
CCCCCCATTTGTATTATCCCCCCTTTTGTTTCTTCTATTTAAATTATCCTCGCTCTTCCTCTGTGGCCGTCATCCTGTTATTGTCATGTTTCCTTGTTTCTCTATGACTCAAAAGAGTTAATGGGAATAAACAAACTCTGAACTCTGAAACTCTGAAACCCTCTCACCACCATACACCCCCCCCCCCCTCCCGCCCCCGTCCACACACACACACACAGTCACAGACAACGCAAAGACAGACAAGGACAAACCAACCCTGTCGGATTCAAACCCCCCAAACCCCTCTCACCACCATACACCCCACCCCCTCCCCCATCAAGGCAATCACCCGCCCCACCTACCCCCTCCCCCCCCACACACCCACCCCCCTCCCCTCCCTCCCAAGCAAGAAGCTCCACAGATCCTCATTGACACGATCCGAACAGGCAGGCAATTGGATTTTCCAAAGTGCCACACTGCACTAACAAACTCGATCACCCAGGCGCCCCTCCCTCACAAAGTCACCTCTCGTCTAATTACCACACCACCACACACACACACAAATGAAACAGAGCCAGGGAAGAGAGAATAGGAGAGAGAGAGAGAGAGACAGTAGGAGGAGAGAGGAGGAGAGGGGAAGGGAGGGTGAGGGGGCGGGGAGGGGAGCGGGGTAGATGTGAGGTGAGGAACCTGCTTCACAAAGACCTGACAATGTGGTCATGATACAAAGGACGGTGCAGGGAAGAGTGGGAAGGGGTGGGGGGGATGGAGGGTGGGAGAGGTTGTGGGAAGCTGACAGTAAATTGAAAGCAGAGATTCGTTTCGTTTCGTTTCGTTTCGTTTCTTTTGAAGCCTGACGGATACTGACCTCTCTCTATCTCACACACACACACACACACACACACACACACACACACACACACTCACAAACACACACACACACACACACACGCACACACACACGCACGCACACACACACACACACACACACACACACACTCACACACACACACACACACACACACACACACAAAGTGGTGAGGTCGCTGTACGGGATTCGACCTCTCATCGACCGTGTCGATAGTACGGACTCTTGTGGGAGGGAGGGAGGGGGAGGGCAGGGGATGCTGGGTGCTGGGGGAGGAGGTGGGTGGGTGGGGTGGCAAGGGGGGTGGGGGGGGGGAGGGAGAAGTCTAGGGGACACGAGGTCGCCGAACGCCGCTGGAGTGCAGACACCGAGATTTGTATTATTGTATTGTATTGTATTGCATTGCATTGCATTGTTTTGCATTATATTGCATTGCATTGTACTGTATTGTTTCGTATTGCATTGCAATGTTCTATATTGCATTCCATTTATTGTTTTGAACTGCACTGCATTGCACTGCGCTGCATTGTACTGTATTGTTTTGTATTGCATTGCATTTATTGTTTTGCATTGCATTGTATCGTATTGCTTTGTACCGCGCAGCGTTGCGTGGATTTGTATTACATTTTATTGCATTGTATTGTTTTGCATTGCACCGCATTGAATTACTCTTTGTCACACACACACACACACAAGAAAAGATTTCTCTGCCAGCTCCCCTCCCCAGAAATACGGCGTCGCCATAGTGCTGCACTAGTTTAATATATATATATATATATATATATATATATATATATATATATATATATTTTTTTTTTTTATTATTTTTTTTTTTTAATTATTTTTTTCCCCACATCTGCCAATAAGTGCATTTGTTTTCCTATCAAAATCGATTGTTCTACAGAATAATTGACAGGGTCAATCTTTATGTTGCCGAGGGTCCTTGCGCTATGGGGATGGGGATGCTTTCTGCACACGGGAGTTCGGTTTATCGTTTCATCTGAATGACTAGCATCCAGACCGCCACTTAATTAGTCTAGTGGAGGTGGGGGAGGGGGATTGGGGGGGTGGGGGGAGAGGGAATAATATACCTACTGGTGAGTGTGGGGTTCGAACCAGTGCACACATACTCTCTCTTTCTTAGGCGGAAGCGTTACCACTGGGCCATCATCTCCACGTTCCTCTTGTTGTTTTGAGACAGCGAGGTTAATTGCACCTCCCCCCCCCCACCCCCTAAGAAAAGACAACAAACAAAACAAAACAACAACAACAACAATTAAAAAAAAAAACCCGCTGTCTTGTGGCTGGAAACACGTTGAATAACAGCAGCAACAACAACAGCAACAATGACGACAGGAACAACAAGAGCAACAATGACGACAGGAACAACAAGAGCAACAATGACGACAGCAACAACAAGAGCAACAATAACGACAGCAACAACAAGAGCAACAATAACGACAGCAACAACAACAGCAGCAGCAACAACAACAGCAACAATAATAACAACAGCAACAACAACAGCAACAGCAATAACAGCAGCAACAACAACAGCAACAACAAGAACAACAATAACGACAGCAACAACAAGAACAACAACAGCAACAACAAGAACAATAACGACAGCAACAACAGGAGCACCAATAACGACAGCAACAACAAGAGCAACAACAACAGCAGCAGCAACAACAACAGCAACAACAATAACAACAGCAACAACAACAGCAACAATAACGACGGCAACAACAATAAGAACAGCAACAACAACAGCAACAATAACGACAGCAACAGCAACAACAACAGCAACAATAACGACGGCAACAACAATAACAACAGCAACAACACGAACAACAATAGCAATAACAACAACGACAACAGCACCACCACCACCACCACCACCAACAACAACAACAACAAACGCACACAAATTTCACAAAAAACACCCATTCAAACAAACAAACAAACAAACACGAGCCATTCAAATTGATTGGAGTTTAACGAGCCAATCAAATCAAATCATGTTGATTATATAGCCCAACCGAACGCAAAGGAGCCATTTCAGAGCTGAAAATACAAAGCAGTTAGTTCTTGAAACCAATGTTAAGTTAAAAAGGACAGTTAATTAAAATCAAAACGACTGACAACCAAGAACAATTCATCCACGTCTTGCTCAGTCTGCGTAACACTTTTAATCAAGTTAAAAAAAAAAAATCAAAAAATCGAAAACAACGTGAAGCATACGCGATTCACAAACAGACGAACTGAAACAGACACACACACAGACTGACCAATCCATCTCCTAGTTCCACGGCCAATTCACCAAACTCCCCATTTCCTCTTCCCCCCCCCCCCCCCTCCCTAGTTTCAAGTGTCAAGTTTTCATTATCCTTTCACTCCTATTGGAGTATGGAGGATTACTGCAAAATAACCTTTTCATGCCCAGAACAAACATTTCCAAATACACAACAATGTCACATAAAAGCTGAGAAAACACAAATATCTTTTAACTCCAAAAGTGTAGCTGGGCAACATTTGCAAATCTAATCATCTTACCTACAGCTAAAATGACTTCTTTTTTTTTGCCCCCTTTGAGCATATAACAAAAATTAAAAACCGATTTTGGAGACAAATATTTTTAGGAACATATCTTTTTCGTAACTGATCATAACTGGGACTTTATAAAATGAAACTCATCCCCAATCACAGGTATGTTTCAAACCTTACAAAGTCGTAACTCTCGTTGTGTGCCTTTGTGTCTCCCTGTTTCTATTTCCAGCTTATGATTACTGCTTCGAAATCTGAAGAAGCTGATAGCGTAATTATCAGGCATTTGACATATATTTTTCTCTACCAAATCCACTTTTGAAATTTCGATAAAACAAACATTTACTACTCGCCTCCAGAGCATGTCTCCATAGATTTTAAGAACTATCTCTCAAAGTCTTGTTGACATTCTTGCAGAAAGATTCCCTCTCTAACAATAATTGAGCATCCCAAACACAGTCATACCCTGTGTCTATTAAAATTTGTCTGATACAACTCGTCCATTTTGAAGAATAAATACCTACACCCACAAATACACAGACACACCAAATCAAACACACATGCATTGTAAAGCTGCGCAAACAAATAAGCTTCAAACAAAATCATCACAAATAAAGCTCTGAAGAGAGAGAGAGAGAGAGAGAGAGAGAGAACAGGATGTTTGGCTCGCCAGCAAATTTTGCGTCATCAGACTGTGTCTGTGACGTATTCGCTATGTTGACGTCAATATTTGCACAGAGTTCCAAAACAAGAGACCTGCTGAGCGCATTGCGCTTTGTTGTCGTTCAAGACAAGAACGAGCTTCTGCGCTTATTTCTCATATTGTGCATTCTTTGAGAGAGCAGGAGAGAAAGAGATAGAGACCGAGAGAGAGGTAGGGGTGGGGCTGCTGGAGAAAAAGCTAGTGTGTTCATTTGTGACGACAACAGCATAGAGATACAGATACAGAATTTAGGACTTTTTTTTTTTAAAGCCTTTTTGGCTTTTCAACGCCCCTTCTTAATACAGAAATACATGCGTATGAATTTTTTAAAATGTTCATTCATCAAAATCGAATGGTTTTATTAATGATTTAGAGTCATTGTCTAGAAGATTCTTGAACTGGTCAATAGTTTTAGCTGTTTTTGTTGAATTTTTCAGTGCATTCCATCCTTTAACTGCTCTAAAGCTAAAAGAAAACTTACGAATATTTGTTCTGCAAAATTACCAAATGCAGATTTTAGCCAAAGTGCTTCGATTTCGTAAGTCCTTTAAAATAACTAATGCATTTGAATAATCTCTCTCTCTCTCTCTCTCTCTCTCTCTCTCTCCAACTTGAAAAAAGCGTTGTAGCCTAATCATAAGCTAATATCAAACTGTGACCAACAAAATGAAAATAAACTGTTTCGAAGACTTACTTTTTTGGATCCACTGAAGGCGGAAATAATCAAGATAAGTGCATTTCAAAATAAACTTAATTGCATCCTCGCATGATCCATCACATAGATGACATGAAAGAGAGAGAGACAGACAGAGACAGGAAGACAGAGAGACGTCAACTTTAACACACACACACACACACACACACACACACATACACGAATAAAAAGAGGGGATTCTAGTGAATATTCTACAACGGCAAAATGACAGGCACGGTGAGAAGTGAACACGATAATCTAGTCATCATCATCGTCAACATCGCTTCAACACTGAATGTTGATGTTAACTTTGGAGGCGAGGGAGGGGTTGCGGGGAGGGGGAAGGGGGGAAGCGGGCATTCTTGTCTGAACTGACTACGTTTCATTGCAACTCCGGTTCGATACATGTCCGCAGAGGAAAACCATTTCGCTGACGGACTGTGAACAATTGGATCTAACAAACCCATGATAGATACTCATTACTCAAACCCCAGTCATAACGTTTCGACTCAGACGATAAACACACACACACACACGCACACACACACACACGCACACGCACACACACACACACAAGCGCGCTTGGGGAAATCGTGGTATTCTGAATGAGTATATGCTGTAATAAATGTCTCACTAACGCGTTCTGTGTGGGACGGGCTTTAGGGATTCTGAAAGACGGATCTGGTTCGGAGCGAGCTTTCGCGAGGAGTTCAGATAACGATTCTGAGTGTGTATCTGGTTGAGAGCAGAATCGGAATCAGAATCGGAACTTTTTTCTTTTTTTTTTCTTTTTTTTTTTGTCACAAAAATCGTGTTCAGCGTAACTGTTGCTTCCATGCCAGCCTTCTGCACAGGCTCATCGAGGCAAAGAGAGACATAGGGAGAGACAGGAAGAGAAGAGAAAGGAGACAGGAGAACAGAATAGAAGACAGGAAGAGAACAGACAAGAACAGAATAGAAGACAGGAGGAGAACAGAGAAGGAAGAACAGAAGAGAAGACAGGAGGAGAACAGAATAGAAGACAGGAGGAGGAGAGCAGAATAGAAGACAGGAGAACAGAGACAGGAGAACAGAGAGGAGACAGGAGGAGAACAGAAGACAGGAGAACAGACTAGAAGACAGGAGGAGACAGGAGGATAACATAATAAAAGACAGCAAAACAGAAGAGAAGACAGGAGGAGAACAGAATAGAAGACAGGAAGAGAACAGACAAGAACAGAATAGAAGACAGTAGGAGAACAGGGAAGGAAGAACAGAGATTAGACAGGAGGAGAACAGAACAGAAGACAGGAGGAGAACAGAGAAGGAGAACAGATAGAAGACAGGAAGAGAACAGGATAGAAGACAGGAGGAGAACAGAGAGGAGACAGGAGGAGAACATAATAGAAGACAGTAGAACAGATAGGAGACAGGAGGAGAACATAATAGAAGACAGGAGGAGAACAGAGAAGGAGAACAGAATAGAAGACAATAAAACAGAGAGGAGGCAGAAGGAGAACAGAATAAAAGACAGGAGTAGAACAGAACAGAAGACAAGAGGTGAACAGAGAAGGAGAACCGATAGGAGACAGGAAGAGAAGAGAATAGAAGACAGGAGTAGAACAGAATAGAAGACAGGAAGAGAAGAGAATAGAAGACAGGAGTAGAACAGAATAGAAGACAGGAAGAGAAGAGAAGACAGGAGCAGAACAGAATAGAAGACAGGAAGAGAATAGAATAGAAGACAGGAAGAGAAGAGAATAGAAGACAGGAGTAGAACAGAATAGAAGACAGGAAGAGAAGAGAATAGAAGACAGGAGTAGAACAGAATAGAAGACAGGAGTAGAACAGAATAGAAGACAGGAGGAGAACAGAATAGAAGACAGGAGGAATACGGAGAAGGAGAACAGAGAGGAGACAGGAAGAGAACAGAAGACAGGATAACATAATAGAAGACAGGAGGAGATCAGAAGACAGGAGGAGATCAGAAGACAGGAGGAGATCAGAATAGAAGACAGGAGGAGAACAGAATAGAAGACAGGAGGAGAACAGAAGACAGGAGAACAGAATAGAAGACAGGAGGAGAACAGAATAGAAGACAGGAGGAGAACAGAAGACAGGAGAACAGAATAGAAGACAGGAGGAGAACAGAAGACAGGAGGAGATCAGAATAGAAGACAGGAGGAGAACAGAAGACAGGAGAACAGAATAGAAGACAGGAGGAGAACAGAAGACAGGAGGAGAACAGAAGACAGGAGGAGAACAGAATAGAAGACAGGAGGAGAACAGAAGACAGGAGAACAGAATAGAAGACAGGAGGAGAACAGAAGACAGAAAGAGATCAGAACAGAAGACAGGGGGGGAATACGGAGAAGGAGAACAGAGGAAGGAAACAGGAGCAGACCACAGACATCGAACAGACAGGACGCGGGAGACTCCGTGACACACGCGCGCCACAGGAAAAGGAGGCGGACATTTTGTCACGCCTGACATGACTCTTGTGTGTCGTCCCCTGGGATGATGATGATGGCTCGTCTCGGCAGCTCTCGGCGGCAATAACGATCCTAACAGTCCCTCCTCCCCCCCCCCTCCACTCCGTCAGTGCTACAATATATGTGGCTGGGGAAACACAGCACAGTCTTTGGTGCTGGTGTCAGCCAACCTTCACAGCATAAATAACTACTACTACTACTACCACTACTACCATTCCTCATTCTACTATTACCAGATAAATAGATAAATAAGATCACAATCTAGTGACTACCCTCTAAAAATGATCACCCAATCCGATAACTCCGCTACGCTACCGGCGAAAGGTAAAGTTTAGAGATATATATCACAGGAAGAAAAGAGCTTTTCAACATAATTGTTAACACCAAAATAGGAGGAGTTTGTATTACACTCCATGTTTGGTGATACATATACTTACCATGTCAAACTGATGCAAACTAGGCCTAGCGGTTTGCTCTGCTTGGCCAAATTTCGCGCGGCTAACAGTGAAAAGACGCCCCTTCTTGCCCGGTCCGCTCTTAGCCAATCAAACGCCTCTAAAAGCTATAAGCGCTGAATCATTCCTTTGGCCAAGGCTCTCCACGCCATCTTGTCAGGTTTTCGCTCTGTCTCGTCTTACCCTTTTTTTTTGGCCAAGTATATGTGTGATTTTAGGCTGAAATATTTATTACAGTAGTTCTCTTGTGATTTCTTTAAAAAAAAAAGAAAAAAAGCACACAAAAAAAGCGTCTCACAGGAATATATCGATTTTTATACAGTCACACACTACGTCAGTTGCAGTCCTTACAATATTACACATAACGATGCCGGCAGTATCACCACCACTCTGCAACTACAAGCGGAGGTGTGTGTCTGTGTGGGGAGGGGGGGGGAGGGGGGGGGATGGGAGGGGAGGGGTAGGGGCGGGGGAGTGTAAAAAAAAAAAAAAGAAAAAGAAAGAAAGAAAGAAAAGAAAAAAAAAGACCTGGGTCGGGAAGCATGAGGCGATCTTTGCAGCACTAAAGTTTGCTCAAAGTTGAGAAAGTTCCTAAGTGTACGGAACTTACCGTTGAGTTTAAAGACCGTTGATATCGAAACCGCTAAAGCAAAGTTAGAGCTGCTAAAGTTCGCGTCATGCAACCCGCATAGGACTCGAACCTACCTGTGAACGGACGGACGGACACTGACTCGCTTCCTAGTCGTCGGGGCCCGCGCACATGACCACTGGGCCACAGATCAACGTCAGTGTTTGTGAGGGGGTCTATATAATATTACTACTACCTATGGGAAATGAAAGGGAAACGGCAGCAGCAGCTAATGACGTCCACGGGTCGCTCTGTTCCCCCCTCCCCTTCCCCCCGGCCTGCTGTGTTTAATTAGCTGCCACCTTTGAAAGGTCTGCATAGGGTCACCAACAGGTGAACAGAATAGAAGCTCTCCGTATCCATACCAAACGACTCCCTCCTCCTTCTTCTGTCTGTCCGTTTGTCTGTCTGTTTGTTTGCTTCTCACTCACTCTACCGCTTCTCTGTTTGTCTGTCTGTCTGTCTCTTTCTTGTCTGCTTGTCACTCACTCTACCGCTTCTCTGTCTGTCTGTCTGTCTCTTTCTTTCTTTCTTTCTGTCTGTCTGTCTGTCTGTCTCTCTCTGCGCTGTTTGTAATGGGTGTAGATTAGCAAGGACATACTGGAAGATTAGGCTATGGCTAAAATCTTAATAATTGAATTTAAAAAACGTTTTGAGTTCTGAGTTCTCTCTCTCTCTCTCTCTCTCTCTCCGAGTCTAATTCTGACCTACCGTCAAATTAAGATCGCATGTATATAACTTCTTAGTACTTGTTTCTATCTCCTGCCACAGGTACCATGTAACCCTGTGCTACCTGTCACATGCGGGCAGATGGAGCTCGACAGCCCGGGAAGGCAGTCCATCTAAGACAAGGAAAAGTCTGAAGTAAAACCCATGAAGTGCTAAGGAATGCAGGACAGTCTCGACATGCATTGACCCTGGGTCCATGGCCATGTCCCGACTTTCAGTAGCCGCGCCCCCGTGCCTCCGAGGAAGGTTTTTGAGCCAGAGGCTAGGACAAGGACAGTCTGATATAAAACCTACGACCTGAGGACCTCACTGTCACCGTCCCAGCTTGCTAGGCTATGGCAGATGAACCACGGGTGTAAAGGGTGGGGCCAGTACTGCGCACACTGCACTCCACCTAAAAATTCCATTGCGCAGGCTTGAAGGACACGTCCACGTCCGCGCCACCAACTATTCCAAGCCCTGTAGCGATGGGAAAGGGGCGAAAACGGCAGGTGGAAGATGTCACTGGAAGCCGCAGTTCCAATCCTGCATGCAGGCGGTTCAGGATATTGGTCGCCTGATTGTTGACCCGGAGGTGACAGCATCACTCGGCAGCACCCTGAACGACCAAGCAGCCTTTTCTAGGGACAGCACTGCTTGCTCCACACGGAGAGGGGCCTAGAAAAGGTGGTCCAAACAAATGCTCATCTCCATACCCCCCAGTTGGCTAGCCGCGGTCAACGGGCATCTCCAAACGCGGTCGAACAACAATAGAGAAGAAAAGGCCGGCACCTGCCTCACAATTAGGTGCAAAAGGACTACAGGTAGCATGCTGGAACATCCGAACCATGCGTGACTCTGCAGACAGCAACCACCCAGAAAGGCGTTCCGCTCTAGTCGCACACGAACTTCAGAGACTGAACATTGACATTGCTGCCGTCAGCGAAGTCCGCTTTGCAGGGAAAGGCAGCCTCCAGGAACACGGCGCTGGGTACACCCTCTACTGGTCAGGCAAGCCAGAGACCGAGAGACGCCTTTATGGCGTAGGCTTTATGGTCAGGAGCACCATTGCCTCCAAGCTTGAAAACCTGCCAACAGGACACTCAGACCGAATTATGTCCATGCGCCTCCCACTACGGAACAAACAGCATGCCACTCTGTTCAGCGTGTACGCTCCAACCCTCCAAGCGGACCCCACAGAAAAGGTCAAGTTTTACACTGATCTGCGCAACCTCGTTCAGAACACCCCTGCTGACGACAAGGTCATCATCCTTGGCGACTTCAATGCCAGAGTTGGCCAAGATTCAGAAGCCTGGAAAGGAGTCCTTGGCAAGCATGGCGTTGGTAATTGCAACGACAATGGGCGCCTTCTTCTCGAGTTCTGTGCAGAGCAGCAGTTTACCATCACCAACACCATTTTCCAGCAGAAGGACAGCCTGAAGACAACGTGGATGCATCCTCGGTCCAAACATTGGCACCTCATTGATTACATCCTGATGCGCCAGAGAGACGTACGAGACGTCCTACACACCCGAGTGATGCCCAGCGCGGAGTGTCATACTGACCACCGCCTCGTCCGCAGCAAGCTCAGGCTCCACTTCAAGCCCAAACCAAAGAAAGGAGGAGCTCCTAGGAAGAAATTCCAGGTCGGCAACTTTCAGTCAGCTGAAGTGAAAGCTGAATTCCAGGCGAAGCTTCAGGACAAACTTGAAGACCCCAGTTGCCCCACAGACCCCTCTCCAGAAGCACTATGGGCACAGCTGAAATCAGCCATCCTGCAGTCCTCTGAAGAAGTCCTAGGGTTCTCGTCGAAAAAGAACAAGGACTGGTTTGACGAAAACAACCAGGAGATCCAAGAATTGCTGGCGAAGAAGAGATCAGCCCACCAGGCTCACCTTGCACAACCGTCTTGTCCGGTGAAGAAAGCAACCTTCCGGCTCATATGCAGCAACCTCCAGCGCAAGCTTCGTGAGATTCAAAATGGGTGGTGGACCAACCTGGCAGAGAGGGCTCAGCTTTGTGCAGACACTGGTGACTACCGGGGCTTATACGAAGCCTTGAAGGCGGTGTACAGTCCCTCATACCAGGTCCAGAGTCCTTTGCGCAGCGCAGACGGCCAGGCGCTCTTCACAGACAAGACGTCGATCCTGAACAGGTGGTCGGAACATTTCCAGGCCCTCTTCAGCGCCAACCGCACGGTTCAAGACTCGGCAATTCTCCGCATCCCACAACAGCCAGTGAAATTACAACTGGACGAGCTACCAACCCTAGAAGAGACTGTCAAGGCCATTGAACAGCTGAAATGTGGCAAGGCAGCAGGGGTTGACGGAATTCCGCCGGAGGCGTGGAAGAATGGAGGCCCAGCACTACACTCCAAACTCCACAACCTCTTTGTCTGCTGCTGGGAGCAAGGCAAACTACCACAGGACCTCCGTGACGCAGTCATCATCACCCTGTATAAAAACAAGGGAGAAAAGTCGGACTGCTCCAACTACAGGGGGATAACTCTGCTCTCCATCGCAGGCAAGATCCTCGCCAGAGTCCTCCTAAATCGGCTGGTGCCTACTATCGCCGAAGAACATCTCCCAGAGAGTCAGTGTGGCTTTAGAGCCAACAGAGGCACCACTGACATGGTCTTCGTTCTCAGACAGCTACAAGAAAAATGTCGGGAACAGAACAAAGGACTGTATGCGACATTCGTCGATCTCACGAAAGCTTTCGACACCGTGAGCAGAAAAGGTCTGTGGGAGATCATGAAACGTCTAGGATGCCCCCCAAAATTCCTCAGCATGGTCATCCAACTACATGAGGAACAGCGTGGACAGGTCAGACACAGCAACGACCTTTCGGAGCCCTTCCCAATTGGAAATGGAGTGAAACAAGGTTGTGTCCTCGCGCCGACCCTCTTCACGATCTTCTTCAGCATGATGCTCCAACAGGCCACTGAAGATCTTGGCGACGACGACGGTATCTTCATCAGATACCGCACTGATGGCAGCCTATTCAACCTGAGGCGGCTACAGGCCCACACCAAGACACTGGAGCAACTCATCAGAGAGCTTCTGTTTGCCGACGATGCTGCCCTCGTCGCCCATACAGAAGCGGCCCTGCAGCGTATAACGTCCTGCTTCGCAGAGGCTGCGCAGCTCTTCGGCCTAGAAGTCAGTCTGAAAAAGACGGAAGTTCTCCACCAGCCTGCCCCACAGGAAGAATTCCACGCTCCTCACATCAACATCGGTGAGACAGAGCTGAAGTCGGTCCACCAGTTCAGCTACCTAGGCTGCACCATCTCGTCTGACGCCAAGATCGACAAGGAGATCGACAACAGACTTGCAAAGGCAAACAGCGCATTCGGCAGGCTGTACAAGAGAGTGTGGAACAACAAACACCTGAAGAAAGACACAAAGATCAGCGTGTACAGAGCTGTTGTACTGCCCACCTTGTTGTATGGCTCCGAAACCTGGGTCACCTACCGGCACCACATACGACTGCTTGATCGCTTCCACCAGCGCTGCCTTCGCACCATCCTCAGCATCCACTGGAGTGACTACATCACAAATGTCGAGGTCCTGGAGCAGGCAAAGACTATCAGCATCGAGGCAGTGCTGCTAAAGACCCAGCTACGTTGGGCAGGGCACATGTCCAGGATGGAGGACCACCGCCTGCCCAAGATCGCGCTGTATGGCGAACTGTCCACTGGCCACCGTGACAGAGGAGCACCCAAGAAGAGATACAAAGACTCCTTGAAGAAAGCTCTCGGTGCCTGTCACATTGACCATCGCCAGTGGTCCGCAGTAGCCGCTGATCGAGAGACCTGGCGACGCACCATCCACCAAGCTGTCTCCTCCTTCGAAAACAACCGCAGGGCCAGCCTTGAGGACAAACGCAGAAGGAGGAAGAACCACGACGCTGCAGCCGCGAACCCAGACCAGACTTTCCCTTGCAACCGCTGCGGCCGACTCTGCTTTTCCCGCATTGGCCTTGTCAGCCATGAGCGTGCCTGCATCAGACGTGGACAACGCCCTTCCTAGATCTTCGTCAGCGAAGCCAGGCCATGATGATGACTTGTTTCTATCTTGTTGCTTCTAGATGAGACATTCAGAAAGAGAGAAGGAAGACAGAGAGAAAGACAGACAGACAGAGAGAGATAGAGAGAGAGACGGGAGAGATAGAGACGGGTGAGAGAGAGAGACGGGAGAGAGAGAGAGAGTGGGGAGAGATAGAGAGAAGAGACACAGAGAGAGAGACAGGGGAGATGAGAAAGGAAGGATAGAGAGAAAGAGTGGGGGGGGGGGGAGAAAGATACAGGAGATGGAGGAGAAAGAGAGACAGACACAGACAGTGGAACAAAGAACCATGGAGACAGAGAGAGAGAGAGAGAGGCAAGCAGAGAGAGAGAGGCAAACAGAGAGACGGAGAGAGAGGGAGAGGCAAACACTGACAGAAACAGAGACAGGGACAAGGCCTGGCCGAAAAAAAAACAAAATCTAGTTCGGTCCCTCCCACTGTGTTCAATAGAAAACCCTTTGAAGGGATCCCCCACCACCCCAGCCACTGATGGGGGAGCCATGGAGCTGTCTGTCTTGGTAGCGCTGTCCCGGGTTTTCCGGGCTCGCGATGTGGCTTGTGATGTATGTACTCTTCTAATTCTGCTTCTTCTATGTACTTGTGGGATGACTACGTGTTTCGTACCATCTTCTCTCTCTCTCTCTCTCCCTCTCTCGCTTTTCTTCCTCTTCTTCTTTCAAACAGTTCCATGTATTTGTCTGCCGCTATTTTTTGTCTGTCCACGACATCTCTTTGCCTGTCTTTGTCCTGGTCTCTGTCTCTCTTTCTCTCTCCCTTCCTCCTCTCTCTCTCTCTCTCTCTCTCTGTCGGTCTCTCTCTCTTTCTCTCAATAAGAGACTATGAATAGGGACGTTGGCATTGGAGGGAGAGAGAGATAGGGGGCGGGGGGGGGGGAGGGTTGGAGGGAGAGAGAGAGAGAGAGGAGAGGGTTGGAGGGAGAGGGAGGGTTGGACAGAGAGAGAGGGGGGAGGGTTGGATGGGGAGAGCGAGGGAGGGTTGGAGAGAGAGAGAGAGATGGAGGGAGAGAGAGAGAAGGTTGGAGAAAGAGAGAGAGAGAGAGAGAGAGAGGCGGTTGGAGGGAGAGGGAGGGTTGGACAGAGAGAGAGGGGGGGTTGGAGAGAGAGAGGGGGGAGGGTTGGATGGGGAGAGCGAGGGAGGGTTGGAGAGAGAGAGAGATGGAGGGAGAGAGAGAGAGAGAGAGGGTTGGAGAAAGAGAGAGAGAGGGGGTTGGAGAGAGAGAGAGAGAGGGGGGTAGGGTTGGAGGGAGAGAGCGAGGGAGGGTTGGGTAGAGACAGAGAGATGGAGGGAGAGAGAGAGAGAGGGTTGGAGAAAGAGAGAGAGAGAGAGGGAGGGTTGGAGAGAGAGAGAGAGGGGGGGGGTAGGGTTGGAGGGAGAGAGCGAGGGAGGGTTGGGTAGAGACAGAGAGATGGAGGGAGAGAGAGAGAGGGTTGGAGAAAGAGAGAGAGAGAGGGAGGGTTGGAGGGAGAGAGAGGGGGGAGGGAGGGAGGGCTGGAGAGAGAGGGGGGGAGGGCTGGAGACAGAGAGAGAGAGGACTGGAGGGAGAGGGAGGGTTGGAGGGAGAGAGAGAGAGAGATGGAGAGAGAGAGGTGGGGAGGGTTGGAGGGAGAGAGAGAGAGAGAGGGAGGGCTGGAGGGAGAAAGAGAGAGAGAAGGAGAATAGTGAGAGAGAGAGGGAGAGATAGGGGGCAGGCAGAGAGACAGACAGATGGACAGATTAGACAGAGACAGAGAAAGAAAACGCAGCCACTGAGGCAAACAACGAAACTGACGCATCTCATCAGAAAATGACACACAGGAGGGAAATTCAAAACAAAACAAAACAAAACACCAATGAGGAAAAAACAAAAAACAAAACAAAAAAAACAAAACAAAAAAACCCAAAAGACAGGAAAAAAAGAAAGAAAAAAAAGATGGAAAGTCAGTTGGTTTGTATTGTACAGGAGCGAACAGAAAAAAAATTCACCCAAACCCTATCCATCCATCGACGTGTACTTCTCTCCCCCCCCCCACCCAACCCCCTCCCGTCCTCCTCACACACCCATCCCCTCTCCTCCCTGTCCTCTTACCCCCCCCCTACCCCCCCCCACCCCCCCTCCCCCTGATCACCCTTCTCCATAACCTCCCCTCCCCCTCCCTCCCCTGTCTTTTCGGGGGTTGGCTGTCTGTCCGTCTGTATGTCGTTCATCCAAAGAACGGTCGGTGTGTGTGTGTGTGTGTGTGTGTGTGTGTGTGTGTGTGTGTGTGTGTGTGTGTGTGTGTGTGGCTTCTTGATGGACAACTCTGAGGATAGCCATGTCATCATCATGACTGTCTTTGTGCTGCGGGTTGTCGGGTTGTCGAATCGATTTTAACTGCTATGCGGTCACACACACACACACACACACACACACACACACACACACACACACACACAACACACACAGAGTCAGTAAAACCGCATCAGTCGCTGAATCCGACGTCGTTGGGGGTGGTGGGTGATGGGTCTGTGGTGGTGATGAGGAGGGGAGAGGGGGGAGGGGGGGGGTGATATTGTATTCTCTCTGTCTCTGTGCGTGGGTCTTTCTGTCTGTCTGTCTGTCCCCCTCTCTCTCTCTGTCCCTAGTACACACGGCGATTTATGATTTTCTTTTCTTTTCTTTTCTTTCTTTGTCAACATGCACCACTGTTTGCAGGCTGTGCAGCCCCAAACGTTAAAGATTTGTCAATCTTGTGAATCACTCAGACACACATCGCTATTAACAAGAACAACAACAGTGGCAACAACAACAAATTATAATTCCAAAAAAAATGCTAAATGAAATGTAACACTAGCAGCAACAGTAGAAGTTGTCGTGCAATATGAGCAACAGTATAAGTAGTGCAAGTCGCAGCAGCAGCAGCAGTAGCTGTAGTAACACTTGAATACTGTTACATGATATTTTAATCACGTGCAGTATAAATACACTGCGTCATTTTAAGGCGACGTCCACTTGCTATCTACCTTTGATTGATTATGTTTTTGGTCATAATGAGAATGCTTTATCCTGTTACAGGAATGTTTGAGATGGTGACACTTGACTCTCAGTCAGTCTTAATCTTTCGCAGCTATTCCTTTTAACCTCCGCCTTTTTTTTTTTTTTTTTTTTTTTTTAGGTCTGTTTCCCTGTTTCAGGTATCCCACCACCTCTTTCCTAACCCCTCCCCCCCCCCCCCCCCCAAACCCTCACGCGCACGCATACACCTACTACATTTCCACCGCCTAATACGACTTCACAGTGAAAAGACGTTATTAAACTAAAGAAAGAAGAAGAAGGAAAGAAAGAAAGAAAGAAAGAAAGAAAGCGACGACGCTCAAACTCTGAAACGGATGTCCATGCCTGGCGTATCAACAACAACAACAACAACAGCAACAGCAACAACAAGAACAGCAACAGCAACAACAACAGAAAGTCAACTTCAAGATGGAATTATTATTCAGTGTTCTCCGCTTCTTGAGAGAGAGATGCATGTCCACGTAGAAAGAAGCACGCGGGACACGAAAGACATTTCACGTTCTCAGCTCACTCCCAAGGGAAATTTCACAGCGAGTGTTTCTCTCTCTCTCTGTCTGTCTGTCTGTCTCTCTCCCTGTCTCTCTATATCACCCTGTCCCTGTCTCTGTCTCTCTCTTTCTGAGCTTCATGTTTTGTTTCTTCCTGTTTTTACAAGCCCCGATGCATGTGCATGCGGACTCCTCTTTCGCTGAAGAATCAATCGAGGGCCTGTTTTACATGAGTTAAAATAATTTTATTCTTCTTGGAGTGAACGAGACGTGAGGCGAATTCCTGATATTTCTAACACTGTTTTGATTAACCTTTTAACGTTGTTTTCCAGTTCTTTTCAACTGTTTTTGAGAACTGACTGACAGGGACATTCAGCCCTGAAATGGCCCTGTTCTGGTGGTACGTTGGGCTGCGTGCAACATGATTTGATCTGACATGAGGTGGGTTCCTTGAGCGGACTTTGCAGCGCTAAGTTTTGCTTATCGTTAATTAAGAACGTTCCTAACTCCACGGTAAACTACATATACTTAGGAACATAGTTACTTAACTCTAAGCAAACTTGGCGCCGCAAAGATCACCTCATGCAACAAGGATCTGCGCTGATTATTAAGCTCTTCAGTTTCGCATCAGTTCTTTAAAGATTCGGCGAACGTTTTGGAGGCGAGCTATCAGCAAGACCCTTCACCCTGTCCACCACGCCCCCTCTCCCTCCCCTCCCCCCCTCCCCACTTTCTTAATCCCGCTCCCCTCCCTAACCCCCTCCCCTCTTAGCCCCCCTCCGTCCCCACCCACTCCCCGCCCCCCGCACCTACCATTCCAGCAACCAGTCACAATGCTTTTG
>NC_134900.1:15170265-15177765 GCF_041734735.1 Babylonia areolata | reverse complement strand
CTTCTTCCTCTTCCTCCTCCTCCATCTTCTCGCTCACCTCTGTGAAGGGTCACTGGAGCGCCGCCCATCAGAACTGTTCACCAGATTCTCAGATTCCTCCAGGTCTCAAGGTGTTGTCGTCAACCCGGGGTCTAACGTTGTTGCTGTTTTTTTGGTTGTTTTTTTTTTTTCTTCTCTTATCCACCCCCTTTCTCCTAAATCCACACCAGACAACTCCGCACCCTACCCCCCCCCCTCCCCTCGCCACCCCGTCGCCCTTCCCCCATCCCCCGCCCCCCAAATCCCATCCCAAAACTTGACAAAAAAACAAACCCTGAAACCCCCTACAAACCTGAATCCAAAAAAAAAAAAAAAAAAGGTAGATAATTTGATAAACAGATAAATAAATAGATATATAACATAGATAAAATAAATAAACAAATAAACAAACAAATAAATAAATACATAAATAAATAAATAAAACTAAAACAAATTCATTCAAAATATAAACCCAAGATAAAACCCCACAGATATATGAGGAGAGATAGCGAATGCCAATCCGGACGAGACAGGCTTTTCTGGTAGCGGCAGAGCGAATCGCATGGAAGGCATTAGCTAATGGGCCCACGCTTTGAGACATTGAGAAAACGAACGGTTAGAAAAAGGAATAAGTTCAAAAGTGGACAGCGTCTGGACTGCTAATTATATCTGAATCCCTGTATGGCTTGTGCTGGCTGTCTGATCCCCCCTTGCCCCCCACCCCCACCCTGTGTGTGTGTGTGTGTGTGTGTGTGTGTGTGTGTGTTGACCTCTCTCTCTCTCTCTCTCTCTCTCTCTCTTTGTATCTGATTGAAAGCATGCATGCGCGTCTGTGTTTGTAGCTCAAATGATCAGACAAATTACTTGCGGTGTGTTCACATGTATGCCCGTTCTTTCTTGTCTGAAGGGAGTTGTAACGCTGAGTGGACATTAAAAGCTTTGTCATTGCCATTGTCATAGTCTCTCTCTCGCACACACACACACACTCTCTCTCTCTCTCTCTTTCTCTCCTACCCTTCAGTCTCCGTGGGTCAGCAGATCGGAGTAAAATGCCTATTTTGGGAAGAGGTGGATTTTAAGGCCAGACTTGAAAGAGCTGAGTGTGGAGACTTGACGAAGCGAAAGAGGAAGTTCATTCCAGCTAGCTGCAAGGTCCAGAGACAGAGATAGAACGGCGGCCAACAGTCGAGAGCTTGAATCTAGGTATGCGTAAACAGAGTGGATCCGAAGCTGATCGTAGTGAGCGAGATGGAGTGTAGAGGTGAACGCAGCCACAGAGATAGGAAGGGGCTGATCTGCGAATACATTTATAACATAGAGTGCTGATCTTGTACTTTATTCTGTGTGAGACAGGGAGCCAGTGGAGATGTTGCAAAAGAGGAGTGATGTGCTCTCAGATCTTTTCTTTCTGAGGACGAGTCGGGCAGCGGAGTTTTGTATGCGCTGAAGGGCCTGAATGGATGAAGCAGGCAAACCAGACAACAGAGAGTTACAGTAGTCAAGGCGAGAGAGAATGAGAGAAACGACAAGTCTAGATGTTACGTCAGTGGACAGATATTTCCGGATGGAACTGATGCGCCGCAATTGACAGTAGCAGGATTGACATGTCTGACTGATAAATTTTTGCAGAGAGATAGAAAGAGAGGGAGAGACACAGAGAGTGACAGATCGGAAAAATCTCCACCCTTTACCCACCAGGCGTCGTTACCGAGATTCGAACCCGGGACCCTCTAGACTGAAAGTCCAACACTTGAACCACTCGGCTATTGCGCCCGTCATGGATCAGACGGCCAACACCTTATCTGTTCTTCCACAGCATCTCTTGGTCCCTTCAGTAGGGGAGGGGTGGGGAGTGGGGGGTGGGGTGGGGTGAGGTGGGGTTCACAGGTCAGAACTAAACATGCCTTGTCTTCGTGTGACTTGCTACACTGATACTGAACAGACTGACGGGCTGTTGATTAACATTTCTTCCTTCCTTCATTCCGTCATTCACGTACACACTCAATCATGCATTCATCCGCCCATCCTTTTTTCCCCCCCTCTTGCTTTTGAAATCCCTTGGGATGAGGTCGAAAATAAAACCTGCTGAAACCTTGTGATGACGTGCGCTGGCTGCCAAAGGCCGAAGAAGAAGAAGAAGATGAGTGTGTGACAGACGATGTGGAGGGAAGAGAGAGAGAGGGGGGGGGGAAGGGGGGAGACAGAGAGAGACAAGAGAGATACAGAGAGAGAGGGAGGGAGAGAGAGAAGGGGGAAGATAGAGAGAGAGGGGGGGGGAAAGAGAAAGAGGGAGGGAGAGAGAGGGAGAGGGGGAAAGAAAGAGTGAGAGAGAGAGAGAAAAAGAGAGGGAGAGCGGGGGGAGAGAGAGAGACAGAGACAGACAGAGAGACAGAGAGGAAGAGACAGAGTGAATGACAGAGGGAGAGAGATAGAGAGGGTGAAGCAGAGACAGTGACAGACGGAGAGAGGGGGAGAGACAGAGAGAGGGAGAGAGAGAGAGAGTGAGAAGAAGACAGAGAGAGAGAGAGAGAGAGAGAGAGAGAGAGAGAGAGAGAGAGAAACGAAGAGAAAGACACACACACACACACACACACACACACACATACACACACACACACACCAGAAAGGTGGGTGGGGAAGGATGGAGTGAGGGCGAATAAGTCGAGAAAATCAGAAAGGACAGAGGGGGGGGGGGGGTTGATTAGGATGGGACAGGGGAGGGAGGGAGGGAGGGAGAGAGAGGAGAGGAGAGGGAAGGAGGGAGGGAAGGCAGAGGACAGGAGCTTTGCAGGCTTGTCGGAGGATTTTGGCAATAATCTTACAAGCATTGATCAGACCACTTGTCCGGCTCTCTTGTGAGGGGCGATTACATCGACCAGGTCGGATCGGCGCTCGGCATGCAGAGAGGGCGAGAGAGCCGTCACAATGAAGGCTCATCTCCTCGCAAAGCAGGGGGAAAAAAAAACACACCAAAAAAACGATAATGAGAAAACTGTTCTCCTTCTCCTCACCGTACGCTGACATGGCAAATGTTTCCAGAGCTGAAACGTCACACTGATCATCGTACCTTTTTTTTTATGTCTGCACTGATGCTCTTGTCAGATTCCTATTGGGAAGGTTTTATTTATACAATACAATACAATACAACACAATACCAGACCATCATACATAAATTTATGTTTTTTACTGATGCTCTTGTCAGATTCCTACTGGGTAGGTTTTAAATATATACAATACAATACAACACAATACCATACAATACAACACAATACAATACAATACAATACCCTACCATCATACATAAATTTATGTCTTCACTGATGCTCTTGTCAGATTCCTATTGGGTAGGTTTATATATACAATACAATACAACTACAACTACAAGTACAGTTCAGTACAGTACAGCACAGCACAGTACAGTACAGTACAAATAATACAACGCAACGCAATAGAATATGAATAGAACAGAACGACGCTAGGTTCAAGCATGTCACGCCTTTTTTTCCTTTTTTTTCCCCTTTATTTTTCAATAATTTTATTTAACCACAATTAACCCCTTGACGGCTGCCGACGAGTACGCTGACCAGAGTTTTGTATATTCATTCATCATTTAATACCATTGGTTATTTATTTACATGGACTTCTTCCTGTTGGATTACTGCATTCCCCCCCTTTTTTTTTGTAAGCAAAACATCAACACATTGATCTTCAAGAACATGAGCTACAGCAAGACGTCTTAACAAATAAAAAAACTATCAAAAGGTGACAGCACTTTGAATTTATGGCGCGCTGATCTCTTCTCACAAAGGCAAAGAAGTCAAGGAGTTAAAAAAAAAAAAAATGTCACGACAAGTCGTTAGTGAACGTTTTCTGAAGCTGAGCCTGTAACCTGATAAGAGTAGTGTGGACCATACGGACTGCTGCTTCTCCGAATGACTTACGAGGAGCGACATCCTTACTTACGGCCAGCTCTGGCCAAAGGGCAGCAGGATCTGAGAACAACAACAAAAGACTGAAAGCTAGAACTGACAACAAACACAACAACAACAACAACAACAACAACCAGGACCACAAGCCACACAAAGCACAACACACCGAACTTCATCAAATAAACATGCCGCTGGGAGGCTTTCCCCGCAGATCTCACTGTGTCAGAATGAAAGAAACTTAAAACCTGGTATGGTAGGGTGACGAAATGGACCTCAACACTATAGTGACGAACTCTACCTGAGCACTATAGTGACAAAATTGCATCATAGCACTATAGTG
This sequence comes from Babylonia areolata, assembly GCF_041734735.1. Taxonomy (NCBI): domain Eukaryota; kingdom Metazoa; phylum Mollusca; class Gastropoda; order Neogastropoda; family Buccinidae; genus Babylonia; species Babylonia areolata. The sequence continues at coordinate 15,173,478 of NC_134900.1, read as the reverse complement.
ATGAATTGGATCTGAGCACTATAGTGACAAAATTGGATCTGAGCACTGTGGTGACGAACTGGACATGAGTACTATAGTGACGAATTGGACCTCAGCACTACAGTGACGGATTGGACCTGAGCACTATAGTGACGAATTGGACCTCAGCACTACAGTGACGGATTGGACCTGAGCCCTATCGTGACGAATTGGCCTTGAGTACTATAGTGACGGAAAGGACCTGAGCACTATAGTGACGGACTGGACCTCAGCACTATAGTGACGAATTGGACCTCAGCACTATAGTGACGGATTGGACCTGAGCACTATAGTGACGAATTGGACCTCAACACTATAGTGACGAATTGGACCTCAGCACTATAGTGACGAATTGCACAACACTATAGTGACGGATTGGACCTGAGCCCTACAGTGACGAATTGGACATCAACACTATAGTGACGAATTGGACCTCAGCACTATAGTGACGGATTGGATCTGAATACTATAGTGACGAAATGGACCTCAGCACTATGGTGACAGATTGGACCTGAGCCCTATAGTGACGAACTGCACCTCAGCACTATAGTGACGAATTGGACCTCAGCACTATAGTGACGGATTGGACCTGAGCCCTATAGTGACGAATTGGACCTCAGCACTATAGTGACGAAGTGCACCTCAGCACTATAGTGACTAACTGCACCTCAGCACTATAGTGACGGATTGGACCTGAGCCCTATAGTGACGGATTGGAACTAAGTACTTTAGTGACGAATTGGACCTGAGTAATATAGTGACGAATTAGACCTCAGCACTATAGTGACGAATTGGATCTGAGCACTGTAGTAACGAATTGTACGGGAGGTTCTATGTGGGTACCCGCATAAAAACGAATTGTACCGGAGGTTCTATGTGGGTACCCGCATAAAATGCAGTGTGTGTGTGTGTGTGTGTGTGTGTGTGTGTGCGCGCGCGCTCACACACACGCACACACATACACAAGCTCGCGCGCGCGCACACACACACACACACACACTCACACAGAGCAACAACAACAACAACAAATACAACAACAACAACAAAAGACCACAGCTAGTACTGACAACAAACACTACAACAACAACAACAACAACAACCAAGACAACAAGCCACACAAAAACCACAACACACCGAACTGTCATCAATAATTATTAAACATGCCGCTGGGATGAGGATTCACCCGCTGATTTCACTGTATCAGAATGAAAGAAACTGGAGCTGGGTATGGAGGTGGGGTGGGGTGGGGTGGGGTGGGGTGGAAGGGTGGATAGAAAGAAGGACAGACAGGGGAAAAGAAGACAGAAGAGTGGAACAGACTCAAGGGATTATTAAAAAAAAAAAAAAATGAGGGGGAGAGAGAGAGAGAGAGAGAAGAGAAGAAAATGATAAAAAAACAAAAACGGAAAGAAAGAAAGAACAACACACACACACACACACACACACACACACACACACACACACACACACACACACACACACACACACACACACACACACACACACACACACTCACACACACACACACACACACACACACTCACACACACACACACACACACACACACACACACACACACACACACACACACACTCACACACACACACACACACACCCACACACACACACATACACACACACAAGATGGAAGAAAAAAAGGAAAGAAGAAATGTAGAAAGAGAGCCCAAACCATAACAATGATTAAAAAAAATAATAAAAAAATAAAATACGATGATGGTGATGATACCACTACCACCACCACTACTACTACTACTGCTACTGCTGTTACTACTACGACTACTACTACTACTACTACTGTTGCTGTTACTACTACGACTACTACTACTACTACTACTGCTGCTGCTGTTACTACTACTACCACTCCTACTACTACTACTACTGCTGCTGCTGCTGCTGCTGCTACTGCTACTACTGTTGCTGCTACTACTACTGCTGCTGCTGCTGCTAGTACTACTACCACTACTGCTGCTGTTACTATTACGACTACTACTACTGCTACTACTGCTGCTGCTGCTACTACTACGACTACTACTACTGCTGCTGTTACTACTGCTACTACTACTTTTTTTTTTTTTTTTTGCTGCCCCATCATCTGCGCTGTTTCAGTGGCATTACTCCCACGCCGCTCATTTAGATTCCCCCATACACGGCCACACCCAGGTTCGTCCGTCGCAGTTCCAGCGTCGGCAGTCCACAGGGAACCATCGATGTTAGGTCGCCAGGAGGCCACACACCAGAGGAAACCCTGCACTGCTGCTGAGTCACTTCGGTGGTGTTCAGTGGTGCCTGTTCCGTTTTAACGTACTTAGGACACCACCTACTAAGCCCCCTACTAACGACAATAATGGCTTAGTCGCGGAGCCAGACTGAGTGAGCGTCCCTCCCAGAGTGGAGACCGCCACCACGTCCCTCAAACAAACAGCCCCCCATAAATCTGCCGACACTGACGACATTGACAGGACTCACCCCAAGCACGGAAGTGGAGGAGTATCGAAACTGAGGTCACCATGAGAGCAGGGCATGAAAGGCCACAGACTTTGAGACTATTTTATTTATATTGATGACGATGAAGGAGTTACTACTACTACTACTGCTGCTACTACTACTGCTACTACTGCTCTTATTTCTGCTCTTTGCTGCCTGCCGTCGGTTGAAACTACCACCATTTCCAGAAAAAAAGGAGGAAAAAAAACAAAAAAAAACCCCCCAACATAACAACTCCCATTTCCATGACCCGGTACTGTTTGAGGTAGTCATCACCACGGCAAGGCCAGCAGGGCACAGGGATGTTTTTTTGTTGTTGTTTGTTTGTTTGTTTTTTCCTCCCTCACTTTTTTTTTTAATAGTCATTATTGGCACCAAATATTTACCTCTCTGGTCGCCACGGCATCGAAGTCAGAATCAGGGAGGGTTTTTGTTTTTTTTTTGTTTTTGTTTTTTTGTCAACCCCACCTACCTCACCCCCCACCCCCCCGTCCCCTCCCACTCTCTTCCCCCTGTCCCTCTCTCCAGCCAGATCAAACGAAACATTATCGATCTCTCCGTAGTAGGCGAAGATTTGCCGATGGGGAGGGGGGGGGGGGGGGGTGAGGAGGGGAGGGAGAAGGGAGGTTGAGGAGGGAGTGGTGGGGGGTGGGGTGGGGTGGGGTGGGGGATGGTGGAGTGATGAGGTT
>NC_134900.1:15155265-15160265 GCF_041734735.1 Babylonia areolata | reverse complement strand
CGCGCGTCCACGCACGCGATCAGCTGTTTTGCGGTTGGGGGGGGGGGAGTATGATGATCCGCTGGTGTCAAAAGTAAGTGGTAACAGTGCAGCCTGGAGAGAGAACGGATCGAGCGTCGTATTTGTATTGTATTGTATTTCTTTCTTTCTTTCTTTCTTTATTTTGTCACAACAGATTTCTCTGTGTGAAATTGGGGCTGCTCTCCCCAGGGAGAGCGCGTCGCTACACTGAGAGAGCCTACATTTTCTTCCCGCGTGCAGGTTTGTTTTTCCTATCGAAGTGGATTTTTTTTTTTTTTTTTTACAGAATTTTGCCAGGGACAAGCCTTTTGTTGCCGTGGGTTCTTTTACGTGCGCTAAGTGCATGCTGTCTGGATGAAGTCTTCGACCTCACAGCCGGTTTCCTCTCCGGATAGCGTCGGGAGTTTGGGCAGGAAGTCGGATGAAGCCATCTTGATGGGGCGACGTTTCTTCTTGTGGACTTGTGTACCTGCTGCACTGTCTTCTCCTATGTTTTAACTATCCCTATGTGACTGTTAGTACAACCTCTTGTCCCTGTACGATCCTAGCTCACGGCGCCAACTATGGCAGAGTTAGCTAGAGAGGAGCTTTAATTTATTAGGAGGTATTTAAAGAATTAGCACATTCTTGCTCACAGCGCCAAGTTGTAACAAGGTACACTTGGTGGTAAAGGGCTGTGGTTTAGGGATGAATTCAATTTGGATTAATTGAATAAAAATATTAAAGGGAATATAATTTTGGATCTATATTGTGAAGGATCAAAATCCAGTCGTAAGGATATTTTCAAGGATCAATATCCTGTCGGTGACGCCACGTTTGTAGCCGATCTGCTTCGCAGCACATGTGATTGTCTTTGCAGTCCGCTTAACTTGCATAAATTGGCACAGTAGAGTGATGAGTGGTCACTGGCTTCATACCTGGTCAGTCATCTGACCAGAAGCGCTCTCTCTCTCTCTCTCTTGCTGCGTCGCAAGCAGTGTGTGTTGTGCGTGTCGTGTGTGTTCCCACAACGGCGGACATCTCTCTACGTATCACTGCACTGTCTTCTCTATTACTTTATGTCTTCTTTTCTTATGTTCTCATAACTATTGTAAAGAAAACAGTAGAAATACCCATTAGCGACTGGCCTCAAAATGTTCCTGGCCTGTGTGCGGGAATTCTTGTCTGTCCTTTAATACAGTAAATCATCATTTAGTTAGTTTTTTTTTTTTTTTTGTATCGTACCCTATTAGAACCACTCGGCTGTACACGGGACCTCGGTTTATCGCGTCTGATCCGAATGACTAATGTGAGAGGGTGTGATCGATCAGAGAGGCGTGGATGAAGTGAGTGAGTGAGTGAGTGAGTGTGTGTGTGTGTGTGTGTGTGTGTGTGTGTGTGTGTGTGTGTGTATACATATGTGTGTGTGTGTGTATGTGTGTGTGTGTGTGTGTGGTTGGGAGGTGTGGGTGGGGTGGGTGTAGGTGGGTGTGTGGTTGTGATTTTACATTGCATTTACTCCATTAGTACTACATTAGTGCTGTAAATACAGACACTTTTGATTGATTTTCATGCTTGTTTTTTTAAATTTTTTAATTATTTTGTTTGCAGTCACCCCCTACCTCCAAAGGGGTGAAAGGATCTTAAAATCTTGTGTGAGTGAGTGAGTGTGTGTGTGTCTGTGTGTGTGTGTCCGTACCTGTGTGTGTGCTCGTGTGTACGTATATGCATGCATTTTAAAATATAAAAACCGAATCTTTTAAAAAGTGTAAAAAATAAAATAAAATAAAAAAATAAAAATTAAAAACTCATAATAAATTGCTAATCACACAACATCAGTGCCAGCCCCAGTAGTCTCACATCCCCCTCCCTCCCCACCTATCCCACCCCCACCCCCACCACCATCCCCCATTACCCTCATTTCCCCCCCACCCTCCAACCAGACCTCACGTAGCGGAGCATAGGGGGGATTCCACCCAGCTCAGTCAGAAAGAAGATTCGCGCGAGCACACTGTCCATAACACCACACTACCTTCACCGCCAGCCAATTAGAGGCAGGTGGTTTAGTGGAGAGGGGAAGAGGAGGGGGGGCGGTGGGGAAGGGGGGGGGGGGCAGAAGAGGGGGTGGAGGGGGAGAAGGGAGGGAGAGACAGAGACAGGGAAAATGGGAAGCCTCGACTATGGTGGTGAGGCAAGACAAGAGAGAGAGAGAGAGAGAGAGAGAGAGAGGGAGGGAGAGAGAGAGAGGGAGAGAGAGAGAGAGAGAGGGGGAGAGATAGAGAGAGAGAGAGAGGGAGAGGGGGAGAGAGAGAGAGAGAGAGAGGGAGGGAGAGAGACAGAGAGAGAGAGAGGGAGAGAGAGAGAGAGAGAGGGAGAGGGGGAGAGATAGAGAGAGAGAGGGAGGGGGAGAGAGAGAGAGAGAGGGAGAGAGAGAGAGAGAGAGAGGGAGAGGGGGAGAGATAGAGAGAGAGAGAGGGAGAGAGAGAGAGGGAGAGAGAGAGAGGGAGAGAGAGGGAGGGAGAGAGAGAGAGAGAGGAAGGGGAGGCACGTGAGGAAAGTCTCTGAAGACAATACGAAAGACGAGACAGGACGAGTCAAGGCGAAGACAGGATGAGGGAAGACAAGACAGAAGCGAGACAGGACAAGGAACTACAAGGCAAGAATGAACGAGGCAAGACATGACAAGGCACAATACAAGGCAGGACGAGGCAAGACATGACAAGACATGATACAAGGCAGGACGAGGCAAGACATGACAAGACATAATACAAGGCAGGACGAGGCAAGACATGACAAGGCACAATACAAGGCAGGGCGAGGCAAGACATGACAAAACATAATACAAGGCAGGACGAGGCAAGACATGACAAAACATAATACAAGGCAGGACGAGGCAAGATATGACAAGGCACAATACAAGGCAGGACGAGGCAAGACATGACAAGACATAATACAAGGCAGGGCGAGGCAAGACATGACAAGACATAATACAAGGCAGGACGAGGCAAGACATGACAAGACATGATACAAGGCAGGACGAGGCAAGACATGACAAGACATGATACAAGGCAGGACGAGGCAAGACATGACAAGACATAATACAAGGCAAGGCAAGACATGACAAGGCATAATACAAGGCAGGACGAGGCAAGACAGGACAAAACAAAATAAAAGGCAAGGCAAGACAGGACAAGGAAATACAAGGCAAGAAAGAACGAGGCAAGACATAATACAAGGCAGGACGAGGCAAGACATGACAAGACATGATACAAGGCAGGACGAGGCAAGACAGGACAAGGCATATTACAAGGCAGGACGAGGCAAGACAGGACAAAACAAAATACAAGGCAAGGCAAGACAGGACAGAACAAAATACAAGGCAAGGCAAGACAGGACAAGGAAATACAAGGCAAGAAAGAACGAGGCAAGACATAATACAAGGCAGGACGAGGCAAGACATGACAAGGCACAATACAAGGCAGGACGAGGCAAGACATGGCAAGGCATAATGGAGGCACGTGGAGTGATGGCCTAGAGGTAACGCGTCCGCCAAGGAAGCGAGAGAATCTGACAGCGCTGGTTCGAATCACGGCTCAGCCGCCGATATTTTCTCCCCCTCCACTAGACCTTGAGTGGTGGTATGGACGCTAGTCATTCGGATGAGATGATAAACCGAGGTCCCGTGTGTTAGTATGCACTTAGCGCACGTAAAAGAACCCACGGCAACAAAAGGGTTGTTCCTGGCAAAATTCTGTAGAAAAATCCACTTCCATAGGATAAACAAATAAAACCGCACGCAGGAAAAAACAAAATGGGTGGCGCTGTAGTGTAGCGACGCACTCTCCTTGGGGAGAGAGCAGCCCGAATTTCACACACAGAGAAATCTGTTGTGATAAAAAGAAATACAAATACAAAAATACAAGGCAGGACGAGGCAAGACATGACAAGGCATGATACAAGGCAAGGCAAGGCAAGACAAAGCAAGACAAGACAAAACAAGACAAGAAAATGGAATGCAAGGCAAGACAAGACGTTTCAAGATAGGACAAGACAACACAAGACAGGACTAGACAGAACAAGATAGGGGTGAAAGCAGGCATGGGAGGAGTCTCTGAGATACGCAGAACAGATAAACCTTCTGAAAGGACTACAGATTATATATGTATATGTATATATATAAAAGACAGTGACAGACAGGGACAGACACAGTGAGGTGGAAAAAGAGAGAGAGAGGGGGGGGGAGAGGGAGAGAGAGAACAGACAGACAGAGAGAGACACACACACATAGAGACAAACAGAGAGGGAGAGAGTCATACAGAGAGACAGGGAGGGAGAGAGAGAGAGAGAGAGAGAGAGAGAGAGAGAGATAAAGAGGCGAAGAGAGAGAAAGAGAGACAGACAGACAGACAGACAGATAGACAGACAGACAGAGAGACAGGGAGAGAGGGATAGATAAAGAGGCGGAGAGAGAGAGACAGAAATGAGAGACAGAGACACAGACATAGAGAATGAGACAGACCGACAGAGACAGAGACAGACAGAGATATAATGAGATACAGACAGACAGAGAGAGACACACACACACAGAGACACACACACACACACAGACAGAGACAGAGACACAGACAGACAGAGACAGTCAGAAAGATAGACGGATCTTTTTAACCCTCTCCTGCCGTTGCTATCTCTTGTCCTGGCATGGCTTTGAAATGGACAAGAGACAGCATACACGGGCGCACTCACGCTAACACAAACACAAAGTACGTGAGTACGCACAAGATGGAAGGAACATGGAGACAGTAGTGATAAGGAGAGAGCGAGACAGAGAGAGACAGAGAGAGAGAGAGAGAGGAGACAGAAGGGGAGAGAGAGAGAGAAAGTGTCAAAGAAGGAGAAAGTCAGTGAATGAGAGAGAGGGGATGGGACGGAGTGAATGAGTGACACACACACACACACACACACACACACACACACACACACACACACACACACACACACAC
>NC_134900.1:15132765-15137765 GCF_041734735.1 Babylonia areolata | reverse complement strand
CATTGGAAGCAACCGCATCGCTTTAATTTTACGAACGACCCCACCCATGACAGGTCTTCGTCAATAAATCTCTGGCAATGGTGGACAGATAAAAAAAAAGATAAAAAAAAGAAAAAGACAAAAAAAAAAAAGACATGAGACAGCGAGAGTGAGAGTGTGAGGGGGTGTGGTTTGGGGGTTGGGGGTGTGCGGGGGGTGTGTGTGGGAGAAAAGACAACAGAGAAAGAAAAAGATCGAGGGTTGGGACTGGGTGAGAAAGAGAAAGAGAATGAGAGAATGAGAGAATGGAAAGAGAGGGAAAGAACATGAATACACAGAGGGGCGGGAGGGGGAGAGGGAGAGAGAGAGAGAGAGAGGGGGGAGAGAGGGAGTGAGGGAGGGAGGAGGAGAGAGAGCAGCAGCACAGAGAGAGAGAGAGAGAGACAGACAGAGCAGGAGAGAGAGAGAGAGAGAAAGAGAAAGAGACAGACGCACAGACACACAGACAGAGACACAGAGAGAGACAAAGAGGTAAACAGACCGACCGACAGACAGACAGAAAACAAGAGACACAGAGAGACAGATACAGACACGGTTTCAGTTTCAGTTTCACTTGCTCAAGGAGGCGTCACTGCGTTCGGACAAACCATATACGCTACACCACATCTGCCAAGCAGATGCCTGACCAGCAGCGTAACCCAACGCGCTTAGTCAGGCCTTGAGAAAAAAAAACAACAACAACAAAAAACAACAAAAAACGGGGGAATAAATAATAGATAAGCTTACATAAATAAATAAATAAATGAATAATAATTATAATATATAGAAAGAGGTAGTAGTAATAATAATAGTAATACTAATAAAATGATTAAAAAACAAAAACAAAAAAAACACACACACACACACACACACACACGGACATCGATGTTCTGTTCCGTACAGGCAACTGCCCCCTCATGAAAAGGGTGATGTAAACAAAACATTACACAGGGTATAACTAAACAACGCAAATAACCAGAGTTTCTTATTCATCGCACACAATTGCTTGCTTTGACACTGAGACAGCGACAGAGAGAGAGAGAGAGAGAGAGAGAGACAGAGACAGAGAGAGACAGAGACAGAGAGAGAACGAGACACAACACACACACACACACACACACACACACACACACACACACACACACAGAGAAACAGACAGAGAGACACATACACAGACAAAACAGAGACAGACAGACAGACAGACAGAGCGAACAAACAAACGGAAAGACAGAGAAGCAGGCAGACAAGACAGAACGCACAGACACAGACAGACAGACAGACAGACAAGACAAAGCGACCAAACAAACGGAGAGACAGACAGAGAAGCAGAGAAGCACCCAGACCAGACCAGACCACAAGATCTTTAAAAGGCTTGAACTGCATCAGCTGTAAGTCTTCACGATGCGGCAAGTGAGAGATCGAGACGACTGGAACGGACAGGACAGGACAGGGTGGGGGTGGGGTGGGGGCAGGGGGGGGGGAGACGGGGAGATAACTTCAAGAGACAGTAGGGGGAGGGAGTGTGTGCGGGTGAGTGGGGGGTAGGGTGCGGGGGTAGTAAAGTAAATAAAGAGAGTGTTGGGTGCAACAGAAGAAGAAGAAGAAGAAGAAGAAGTAGAAGAAGAAGAAGACGAAGAAGAAGCAGGAAAGAGGGGGGAGAGAGAGAGAGAGGAACAACATACAGTCAGAGACTCTCTCTGTCTCTCTCTCTCTCTGTCTTTCTCATACACACATACTCAAAAACATACATAGAGATAGACAGACAGACAGACAGACAGACTGACGGACAGAAACAGAGACAGAGAGACAGAAACAGACACACAGGCGTACAGATACAGATAGAAACATATTATATATATATATATATATATATATATAGAGAGAGAGAGAGAGAGAGAGAGAGAGAGAGAGACAGAAAGAGATAGAGACATAGATACATAGACAGACACAGACAGACAAATGAACAAACAAACCGAGAGATAGAGAGAGAGAGAGAGAGAGAGACGCACGCACACACACAGAGACACGGACGGACGGACGGACACACACACACACACACACACACACACACACACACCGTTCTTACCTTGCTTCTCTTGGACCGCAAATGTCGTATCTCTGAGGCTGGTAATCCATTGAAAGATATACCTGAAACCATTACCGTCATCTCGTGGTAAAATATGGTATGGTATAGTATGGTATGGTATGGAATGGTATGGTATGGTACTGAACAGTAAAGTAAGGTGTTGTATGGTATGGTATGGCAAGGTGTGGTATGGTATGGTATGGTATGGCAAGGTGTGGTATGGTATGGTATGGTATGGTATGGCAAGGTATGGTATGGTATGGTATGGTATGGCGTGACATGATTAAACGAAGAATGGTATGGTATGATATGGTATGGCAAGGTGTGGTATGGGATGGTATGGTATGGCGTGACATGATAAAACGAAGAATGGTATGGTATGGTATGGTATGGCAAGGTGTGGTATGGTGTGGTATGGTATGGTATGGTATGGCAAGGTGTGGTATGGTATGGTATGGTATGGCGTGACATGATAAAACGAAAAATGGTATGGTATGGTATGGTATAGTATGGTATGGTGTGGTGTGGTATAGTATAGTGTGACATGATAAAATAAAGAATGGTATGGTACGGTATGGCATGGTATGATAAGCTGTGACATGGTAAAATGAAGAATGGTATGGTAGGCTGGTATGGTGAGGTATGGTCTGGTCTGGTATAGTTTAGCATGGAATAATATGATCTTGTGTGATAACTGTTACAGGGTTAAACAAACTGCAGTTAGAAACAATAATATGTACAGAAAGGAGAAATGACTAAGATTACATACTACTGCTACTGCTGGTGCTGCCATTAGTAACATGACTGTGACTTTTTAGAGTCGCAAGAATAATGATAATGATTACGATAATGATGATACAACTACTACTACTTCTACCACTATCGTCATTATTATTATCATTATTATTATAATTAACGAGAAGAAGACGAAGAAGACGAAGACGAAGAAGAAGAACAACAACAGCACTACTACCACCACCACGTTTCGATTTTGGTCCTCAATTCGTAAACTGGGTATGTGTTTTTAATGGACAATACGCGCAGGTGGGGTTGGCTGCAATGGTTGCATATCAGCAGACTTTGATATCAAATGTGGCATGCGACAAGGGTGCCCTTTTTCACCTTTGGCTTTTTGTAATTGTCGTAGAACTGCTTGCTGTTAGGTTACGATCCGACAGAAGAATAAACAGGATTGCTATAGACAATGTAATACACAATGAAAATATGCAAACAATTATGAAAATATTGTTATATGCTGACTTCTTCTTCTTCTGCGTTCACTCGTATGCACACGAGTGGGCTTCTACGTGTATAACCGTTTTTACCCCGCCATGTAGGCAGCCATACTCCGTTTTCGGGGGTGTGCATGCTGAGTATGTTCTTGTTTCCATAACCCACCGAACGCTGACATGGATTACAGGATCTTTAACGTGCGTATTTGATCTTCTGCTTGCATATATACACACGAAGGGGGTTCAGGCACTAAGCAGGTCTGCACATGTGTTGACCTGGGAGATCGGAAAAAATCTCCACCCTTTACCCACCAGGCGCCGTCACCGTGATTCGAACCCGGGACCCTCAGATTGACAGTCCAACGCTTTAACCACTCGGCTATTGCGCCCGTCATTTTATATGCTGACGACATTACCGTGTTTTTTTAAAAGATAGACAGGATATCGCTGCAGTGCTCGCCATACTACGCAGTTTTAACTCTCTCCATACGAACGGCGAAAAATACGACGTTAACAGCTTTTCACCCCAATTGCCATCATCAAAATATTGCAAGCGGAAGGCTCTTATACTGAAGAGGTGAATGTTGACAAAGAATACCACAATTCTGACGACGGAAGCTAAAGGTTGGGTCATTCAGACACCCCACTGGACATCCGAGGGGTCTGTGTAGAGGAGAAGAGAGGACTGGTCGTACTGAGTGAGTTAAAACAGTGTCTGGAAGTAAGTCTCAAGCAATGTGGCTGGGGTTTGGATAAGAATAATGAAAAAAAGAAGGTTTTGGCTTTCGATGGGCTGATGAAATTAAGATTTTGGATATATATATACTTTCTAACGTTAACAGCGCTTCAGAAATTGAAAAGAATTGGATTGACAGAATACAAAACATTTAAACGAATGATTTTCATACGGGAGAGGTGTAATTTTAAGCTATCTGGGTAAAATATGTGTGATTAAAAGTTTTTTTGGCATCACAGTTCATTTGTGTTATGCAAGGCAATTTCTATTCCATAAAAAGTCTTGACTGAAATATATAGAATATTGTTTTTCGTGTTTTATAGAGTAAGAAAAAACTGTCATAAAAAGCCTTTGAAAGATTAAAAGGCGCGTAATTATAAATTAATAATCAAAAGGAGGTCTAAATATGGTTGACATGAAGCTTTAACAACAGTCTTTTCAGTGTGAATGGCTGATCAGCCTGTCACTGTCTAATGAATGTAAATGGTCGTGGATTCCACGAATTTACTTTTCTATATTTGGAAGAGAATTTTCCGTTTTAAACTCCACTTTTGGAGTAAAGAAAGTTTTGAGGTCTGGAGGAAATCCCCTCTTTGTTCTGACAGGAATTTGCTGAAGGTGCGGCTTCTGAATAATGAAATATAAGCATCTCTGGCAATCTTCGCATGGAATGCATTTGGAATAATAGGAGGCTTACTTATAAGAATAACATTATACATTTTAGAGAATGGACTGTCAACGGTATAACACACATACATGATTTTTGGAACAATAATACCATCATATCATGCATTTAGAGAGGTTCAGGATGTTCTAGGACCATCACCAGCTCTGTTTCTTCAGTACGCTGCAGTACGTCAGGCTGTAACATCTTTTCTAAGGATTTTTCCCAATTATATTTACGATGAAGGTTCAAGAACGTGTAAGT
>NC_134900.1:15117765-15127765 GCF_041734735.1 Babylonia areolata | reverse complement strand
GTCACCTCACTGAGATAAGATTGAGATTACAGGTCAGACTGTCACCTCACTGAGACAAGATTGAGATTACAGATCAGACTGTCACCTCACGGAGACAAGATTGAGATTACAGGTGAGACTGTCACCTCACTGAGACAAGATTGAGATTACAGATCAGACTGTCACCTCACGGAGATGAGATTGAGATTACAGGTCAGACTGTCATCTCACGGAGATGAGATTGAGATTACAGGTCAAACTGTCACCTCACTGAGATAGATTGAGATTACAGGTGAGACTGTCACCTCACGGAGACAAGATTGAGATTACAGGTGAGACTGTCACCTCACGGAGACAAGATTGAGATTACAGGTCAAACTGTCACCTCACTGAGATAGATTGAGATTACAGGTGAGACTGTCACCTCACGGAGACAAGATTGAGATTACACGGTCAGACTGTCACCTCACGGAGATAAGATTGAGATTACAGGTCAAACTGTCACCTCACTGAGATAAGATTGAGATTACAGGTCAAACTGTCACCTCACTGAGATAAGATTGAGATTACAGGTCAGACTGTCACCTCACTGAGATAGGATTGAGATTACAGATGAGACTGTCACCTCACGGAGACAAGGATTGAGATTACAGGTGAGACTGTCACCTCACTGAGATAGATTGAGATTACAGGTCAGACTGTCACCTCACTGATGAGATTGAGATTACAGGTCAGACTGTCACCTCACTGATGAGATTGAGATTACAGGTCAGACTGTCACCTCACTGAGATAAGACTGGGATTACACGTCAGACTGTCACCTCACTGATGAGATTGAGATTACAGGTCAGACTGTCACCTCACTGAGATAAGACGGAGTTTACAGGTCAGGGTATCGGCCACATATGTTTGTTGGTACCTTGGTATGTACTGTTCCCACCCCCATCCCCGCCAGGCATATTCCTTGTGATGCCGGTACGCTTGGTACATACATACATATAGACATATAGACATACTTTCATCCATCTGTCCTTCAATCCGTACTTGACACAACAAGGTAGAAAATCGGTAACTGTACTTTTTAGGCCTGTCTGCATGTCGGGTGCGTCCCCCCCCACCCACCCCCCGACCGCACCCCCACAGCCCCCACTCTCGCCAACCAGGCTACCCACCCACTTCCTTCTTCTTCCATCCCCACACCGCCCATCCTCCCCCCCCCCCCCCCCCCCCCCCACCATCACCTCCACCCCAACACTGCCCACTTTAAACTCCTACCATTATTCTGCTTGACTTCAAACGAAGGTACAAAACAAGAGTCGGACTATGCATACACACACACACACACACACACACACACAAAGTGATTCTTCCCGCACTTCGCAAGTAATGGCGGCGGCGGCGGCGGCGCGCTACGGCCTGCCACTGGCATCGATTCCGGGACGTGAGTGAGTGAGAGTTCCCTCCCTTCCTGCCTCCCTCCCTCCCTTCCTCCCACTCCACTGACAAGTCTCCAGTTCGCACCGTCTGTCTTGTTGCACCGTGCCGCTAGGTGGCGTGCTGGCGCTCAATGGTGTCATTAGTCTCCCGCGCTCACCAGGGCCGCTGCTGCCTTATTAAATCAGCGTCCTAGCCCCGGAACCAAGTCCACACCTACAGAGTGTGACGGTGGGAAAGATAATGAGGTATGGGGTGGGAAAGGAGGGAGGTGGAGGGCGGGGGGGGGGGGGGGGGGGGGGGGGGGGGGGGGGGGCGGGACAGACAGAAACCTACTGACTAAGGGTAGGTAGGCCTAATTGCGAATTGCGAACGGAGTGTGATTAGTCCGAACGGTTCGTGTGTCGCCCCGCTTTAGAAGCGTTCTCATTCACACACATTTTCACAATTTTAACGTCTGCTTCGACTGACTGACCTCGTTTCTGATACCTTAATGAATATCCTTTTTTTTTTTTTTTCTCCAAGAACCAGTCAAACATCGGCTATTTCCGACTGTTTCCCAGGCGCTCTTTCTGCTCTTCTCTTCGCGCACGACTGCTGACCAGGTTCACAAACGTGCTCCCACAATCCTAAACTCAAGGGAAGCAAGTAGTAGTAGACTTGAACTTTGACGCAGTTTATCAGAACAAGCTGATTTGCATGGACATGTTGAATCGATTATGCATTACCAGTATGTTGGTGACAGATCAGAACGTCAGTTTTGACAGGAATCTCCAAAACAGTGTCGTTTGCAATCATAGGATATTTTGACTTGAGTTTATTCGCGAGCAATTATGTACAGTTCAGTTACTGGGCGCTCTCAAAAGGGTGTGTTTATACGTGTGTGTGTGTGTGTGGTGGGGGTTCGGGGGAGGGGGGGTGGGGGTGCGGGAGAGGTGGGGACTGGAAGGCAGGGCGTGGTGGTGGAAACAGTATTGGCAGAGGGTGAAGAATTGGTGTGTGTGTGTATGTGTGTGTGCGCGTGTGTGCGCATGTGTGTGTGTGGTGGGGAAAGATACAGAGCATTGGAAAATAATAAAACATTAAAAGGGGAGACATAGGCATGATATAGAAGGAAACGCTAACATCAAACAACTGTAGCAACTATAAACAATGTCGAATTGGACTATGCAGCAAACCTTCTGCAATAGCAGATAACATCTTGAAATTGTCAACAAAAAAAAACATTCACAGATTTCCGAGATGTGTGTTTAAATGTGTGTGTGTGTGTGTGTGTGTGTGTGTGTGTGATCAAAGCCAACAATAGTCTGGTGCGATGTTCCAATGATAATGTCTCATGAGTTCGAGACATGCTTCTGTTCTAACTGTCAACATTTACACAAACCCATCGTTCGCAGTTAGACTGCCCTTTCGCATTTACCCTCAGGCACCCCTGCTATTTCAACTGCTGTTGAAAAAAAAAAAAAGTTGAAAAAAGAGAGTAGACGAACTTTTCCTGGGGCAACCTATCGGATAAAGCCTTCGAAAACAGAATAACTACATTTGACGATAATACGGCCTGTTATCTGTACACTACACACGTTGAATTGATCACTTCGACTGGATCGTTCCCAGTTAGGCTTACCTACCTTACAGGCTGAAAAAAAAAAAACGGGAAAGAAAAATGGAGCCACCGCATGAAAAATCTGAAAAGATCAAAAACGTACACATGAATGACTCCTCTCTCTCTCTCTCTCTCTCTCTCTGGGATTCTTCTTCTTCTTCTTCTGCGTTCGTGGGCTTCAACTCCCACGTTCACTCGTATATACGCGAGTGGGTTTTTTTACGTGTATGACCGTTTTTACCCCGCCATGTAGGCAGCCATACTCTGCTTTCGGGGGTGTGCATGTTGGGTATGTTCTTGTTTCCATAACCCACCGAACGCTGACATGGATTACAGGATCTTTAACGTGCGTATTTGATCTTATGCTTGCGTATACACACGAAGGGGGTTCAGGCACTGGCAGGTCTGCACATATGTTGACCTGGGAGATCGTAAAAATCTCCACCCTTTACCCACCAGGCGCCGTCACCGTGATTCGAACCCGGGACCCTCAGATCGAAAGTCCAACGCTTTAACCATTCGGCCATGGCGCCCGTCTCTCTGGGATTCAGATTATTCCTCTTAGGACATCGCACTGCTTCAGCGCCTCGGCTCGCCCCTCCCCCCCACCCCCTCCCCGCCCTACCACCTCCAGCCGTGTCATTATTTTTTTCTCTTTTCCATGTCTCTCTATATAAATTTTCTCCACTATCAACATGATTTTCGCTAAACACTTTTTCTTTTTTTTAATCACGGATAGCTCTGTTAATAACTGTCGTCGCCGCCTTGGGTTCTCTTACATGCGCAGATAGAGTTTTTTTTTGTTTTTGTTTTTTAAACATCGAAATGTCGGTCACAGATGATTGATTGTCCACCCTGACCCACATGCGGGTCATCATTTGGGGAGAAGATAATTCACCGATGGAGTAACCAACCCTCCTCCCCTTCTACCTACTACCCCCACCACCCCAACCACCCACCCACACACACACAAGAGTAAATCAGGACACTGAGAAGCCTGTCAAAGGTAGGTAGGAGCTGATGCCAGCAGTTCTGACATGCCCCTGGCAAGTCCTACAGCTGTGATGCTGCCAAACGTATTGCGCCGCTCTTCCCTCAACCACGTCAGCCAAGCCGAGGGTGGGTTTTGAGGGGGGAGGGGGCGTGTGTGGGGAAGGGGGTATGGGGGGCTGGGGGGACGGCAGGGGCTCTGACAACTGAACAGGTCTCTGTGTATAGTTGTGGGCTCAGTGTCCGCGCCCTTGTCGGTGGCGTACTAGATAGAATCAGGCTTGTTTTGTTTTTTTGGTTTGTTTTTTTTACGATAATTATCCCAGATTTATCACCCTGGGGGTATTTCTGGGTTATGCTAAATTTATCCCCCCCGCCCTTTCCCCCACTTCTCAAAATTACGTCTACCCCCCTCTTAGCGGACATGTTCTGTGAGTGTGCGTGTGAGTGAGTGAGTGAGTGAGTGTTTGTGTGTGTGTCTACCCCCCTCTTAGCGGACATGTTCTGTGAGTGTGAGTGAGTGAGTGAGTGAGTGAGTGTTTGTGTGTGTGTGTGTGTGTGTGTGTGTGTGTGTGTGTGTGTGTGTGTGTGTGTGTGTGTGTGTGCGTGCGTGCGCGTGCGCGCTAGCGATAGCACGCACGCGCAGGAGTGCAGCACGAACAATCACGAATCCGAGTCTGCCGCCTATTCGCGCATAGCGGCGACAATCCAAATTTATCTCCCCGAGGGTAAAAATGATCGGGGAGGGTAATTCCAGCCTGTTACACTAGGATTGTGATAGAAGACGCCATGAGTGGCCAGCCGTGATTGGGAGGGGGGGGGGGGGTGGAAATGGCAATGTAACGGCTCAGATGATCGGCGCTGACTTCACGTCCGCCATACTGTCTAAAACATGAACAACAGCAGCACAGACCAGCACCATCACCACCACCACCAACCAACCACCAGTTTCGGTTTCAAGAAGGAGTCAGAGCGTGAGAAATTAACCATATACACAACACAACCACCACCATGAACCCACCTCCGACCACCACCCTCTATCCCCTACGCTGATAACCTCAGCGATGACGATAACACCTCCACACCCCCTCCCCGACCCCCCCCCCTCCTTCTAGGTGTCTTGACTATAACCATTCTTTGATCATCGTCGCTATCAACCTCACAAGCTAAGGGGATGGGGTGGTGTGCAGAAAGGGGTACGGTCTCTCTTTTTTTTCTTTTCTTCTTAAAAAACAACAACAAAAAACAAAAACAAAAAAACAACAATATATATTGGTGTTATTGGCGTGATTGGGGGAAGGGAGAATGGGTAAGGATGATGTGTGTGTGTGTGTGTGTGTGTGTGTGTGTGTGTGTGTGTGTGTCTGTGTGTGTGTGTGTGTGTGTGTGTGTGTGTGTGTGTATGTGTGTGTGTGTGTGTGTGTGTATGTGTGTGTGTGTGTGTGTGTGTGTGTGTGTGTGTGTGTGTGTGTGTGTGTGTGTGTGTGTGTTTTGGAAGAATGGGGACTTTGGAGGGAAACTACTTATTGTGGTGGGTGATTGTGGAATGGAGTGATAGGGTGTCAGGGATGAGGGTGTGTGTGTGTGTGTGTGTGTGTGTGTGTGTGTGTGTGTGTGTGTTTCTCTTCATTTCTCTCTCTCTCTCTCTCTCTCTCTCTCTCTGTGTGTGTGTGTGTGTGTGTGTGTGTGTGTGTTTCTCTTCATTTCTCTGTGTGTGTGTGTGTGTGTGTGTGTGTGTGTGTGTGTGTGTGTGTGTGTGTTTCTCTTCATTTCTCTCTCTCTCTCTCTCTCTCTCTCTCTCTCTCTCTGTGTGTGTGTGTGTGTGTGTGTGTGTGTGTGTGTGTGTGTGTGTGTGTTTCTCTTCTTTTCTCTCTCTCTCTCTCTCTCTCTCTCTCTCTCTCTCTCTCTCTCTGTGTGTGTGTGTGTGTGTGTGTGTGTGTGTGTGTGTGTGTGTGTGTGTGTGTGTGTGTGTGTGTGTGTTTTGGAAGAATGGGGGACTTTGGAGGGAAACTACTTATTGTGATGGGTGATTGTGGAATGGAGTGATAGGGTGTAGGGGGTGAGGGTGGAGTGGGGGCCAGGGGGGTGTCTCAATAGTTGAATTTTGTAGGAATCAGTCAGCGTTAATGTGGATCACGATCACGATTTATCGCTCGTCACAGATGTTGCAGTATGACAAACGATACTGTCCACTGGTGGTGAAACAAGTCTCAATTTTTTCTCACACCCTCAAGTACAGTTCCCGTGTCTTCGGTGAAGGAATCGGTTCCAAAACCAAAGATTACAACTGTAATGAATCCTTGGCCATTTCTCTTCCGAGTATCTATGGATACCTTCCCTCACTTCCACGTTATTCCCTCTCTCTCTCTCCATGCCCACCCTCTCTCTTTCTCTCTTTTTCTGTCTCTGTCTCTCTCCACTCCACCCCTTCTCTCTCTCGCCCTCTCTCTCTTTCTCTCTCTCTGCCCCTCTCTCTCTTTTTCTGTCTCTGTCTCTCTCCACTCCACCCCCCTTCTCTCTCTCTCCCTCCCTCTCTCTGCCCCCCCTCTCTCTTTCACTCTTTTTTTTCTGTCTCTGTCTCTCTCCACTCCACCCCCCTTCTCTCTCTCTCTCTCTCTCTCCACTATCCCCACCAACCGTTACCCCCGCTAATTAGTTCACCTGCCATAACACAGTTCATCGCCATTTACCTCCACCCCGCACGCACTGTGATAAACAGGACGAGGTCACTTTGATGTGGGCACGGGCACAGACTGGGGGGTGGATGGAAGGTGGTTGGGGGGGGGGGGGGGGGGGGGGGGGGGAGGGCAGTGCCCTTCTGTGATAAGTCTGTGGGTGCGAGACCCTGGATAGGGAAGGGGAATCTGAATGGGTAGGCTGGAGGAACGGATGGATGGATGGGTGGATGGATGGAAGAATGGGTAGATGGAAGTCTGGCTCCGCGACTAAGCCATTATTGTCGTTAGTAGGGGGCTTAGTAGGTGGTGTCCTAAGTACGTTAAATCAGAACAGGCACCACTGAACACCACCGGAGTGACTCAGCAGCAGTGCAGGGTCTCCTCTGGTGTGTGGCCTCCTGGCGACCTAACATCGATGGTTCCCTGCGGACTGCCGACGCTGAAACTGTGACGGACGAACCCGGGTGTGGCCGTATATGGGGGAATCTAAATGAGCGGCGTGGGAGTAATGCCACTGAAACGGTGCAGATGATGGGGCAGCAAAAAAGGCAAAACAAAACAAAACAAAACGGGTAGATGGGTGGATGGATGGATGGATGGGTGGATGGAAGGACGGGTGGGTGGATGGATGGGTGGGTTGATGGATGGTTGGATGGATGGAAGAACGGGTAGATGGATGGATGGATGGAAGGACGGGTAGGTAGGTAGATGGATGGATGGAAGGACGGGTAGGTAGGTAGATGGATGGATGGAAGGACGGGTAGATGGATGGATGGATGGAAGGACGGGTAGATGGATGGATGGATGTAAAGACGGGTAGATGGATGGAAGGACGGGTAGATGGATGGATGGATGGAAGGACGGGTAGATGGATGGATGGATGTAAAGACGGGTAGATGGATGGATGGATGTAAGGACGGGTAGATGGATGGAAGGACGGGTAGACGGGTAGATGGATGGAAGGACGGGTAGATGGATGGAAGGGTGAGTAGATGGATGCATGGGTGGATGGATGGATGGGTGGATGGAAGGACGAGCAGTTGGATGGATGGATGGAAGGAAGGAAGGGTGGATGGATGGGTGGATGGAAGGAAGGAGGGGTGGATGGATGGGTGGATGGAAGGAAGGAGGGGTGGATGGATGGGTGGATGGAAGGATAGAATGGTGGTGGTAGTGGTGGTGATGATGATGATGACAATGACAATGATGATGATGATGATGACGATGGTGATGGTGGTGATGATGATGATGATGACGATGATGGTGATGATGGTGGTGGTGACGATGATGATGACAATGATGATGATGATGATGATGATAGTGGTGGTGGTGATGATGATGATGATGACAATGATGACTGTAGCAGTGGTGGATATCATTTTCGTTTTTGATCATTATCTTCTTTGTTGTTATTGCTGCTTTTGCTTTATTACACGTAAGCATAATATGGTTATATTTAAAAAAAAAATCTGAGCACTTAATCAGACAATTTTTTTTTTCTAATCTAAAAACAAATGATTGAACAAAACGAAGACGTGAGATAACATAAAAAAACCCACTCTGTCTAAATGTTACAAGCAGATACAGAAGCAAACAAACACCCGAAAGAATGATTTTACGGCGTAAAAAAAAAAAAATCAAAACAAACAGAAGTAAACACATCGAAGAGTTGATCAAGCAGACCAACAAGCAACAACAACAACAACAACAACAACAACAAAAGAAGAAGAAAAAGAAGAAGAAAAACAAAGTCTTCAAAAATGCTCAGACTCACACACGTCGTATCACGACAAAAAAACAACAAAACAAAAATATCAATAACAACAACAACAAAAAGGACAATACCAACCAAACACTGCAATCAAACAACACAATACAACACAATACAATACGACACGACACCATACCATACGATACGATACAGTACAGTGCAGTTCGATACGATACGACACGACACGACACGACACGACACGACACACGATACGACACGATACGATACAGACGAGTACAGTGCAGTACAGTACGACACGACACGACACGACACGACACACACGATACGACACGATACGATACAGACGAGTACAGTGCAGTACAGTACGATACGACACGACTAGACACGACACGACACGATACAATGCAATGCAGTATAATCTGCAATACAACACAATATAAAAAAAAAAACAACACAATACACTACAATGAGATGCGATACCGTCTTGTACATTACAGTACAGTTCGATACGATACGACACAATGCAGTACAATACAATACAACACAATATAATAATAATGCTCAGCAATGCAATGCAATACAATATAATGCAATACAATACAACAGAATACGTACAGTTCAGTACAATCTTGTACATTACAGTACAGTTCGATACGATACAATTCTCTACGGTACGATACAATACAACGCAGTACAATACAACACAACAAAACGCAACACAACACAGTACAGTACAGTTCAGTAGAGTACAGCACAGTACAATACAATACAATAACAATACAATACAATACAATACAATACAAAAACCTCCCACCTTCTGAATGCTCGGACTCGGACGAATCACCCCCCTCCTCCGCGGGGACCCACATATGCGGCGAGACACTCGGGGAACGCAGAACCTTCGTCGGGGATCGGAAGAACTCGGGTATTTCCGCCGTGTCGCCGAAGTCGCCTTCGTAGAATGACAATATCTCCTCGTCGGCGTCAAATGACGTCAAGCTCGTCTGTCGGGAGAGGTCGGAGTGACTGGAAAGAACAACAAAACAACAGATAAATAAACAAATAAATGAATGAATAAATGAATAAATAAACAAATAAGCAGATAATTAATAAACAATGAGGTCAGGAGATCAAATGATTAACAAATAGCAGAGAGTAGTAACTCTCTCTTTTATTTACCTGTGTGTGCCAGCTGAATTGGTAGCGTTGGCAGCGTTAGCTTGAAGTTATGTACCTTGTGTGTGGAGAGAGTTACCACTCTTTGCTATTTGTAAAATAAACAGATAAATAAATAAATAAATAAATAATAATAAAATAATGTAACAATGTCATTTCAAGAAAAAACATAGTCCAATATTATTACTTTTATTTGTTTGTGTGTTTGTTTCTTTATCTATTTGACGTATGGTTTGTCATAAAAGCAATTTCTTTCAGTAATGATTTAGTTTACTGTTTTTTTCATTCATCCCCTCCCATCCTACTTTCCTTCCTTCCATTTGTCCAGTCTTTTTGTATCTTGTGGAAAAATATCTTCACTTATTTGCCTCTTCTCCCCTGAACTGTTCCTCTCTCATCACTTTCCCC
>NC_134900.1:15110265-15112765 GCF_041734735.1 Babylonia areolata | reverse complement strand
AAACAAGAATACGAATTGGAAGTCTGACAACGTTAGAGTGTGTGTGAGTGTGTTGTGTGTGTGTGTGTGTGTTTTATTATATATGTGTGTGTGTGGGTGGAGTGGATGGGTGTGCTGAGAGAGAGAGACTGAGGGATGGAGAGGGAAAGAGAGAGAGAGAGAGCTAGAAGAAGAGAGAAAGGGAGAGAGAGACAGACACAGACAGAACAGACAGACACAGACAAAAACAGACAAACTTGACACAGAGAGAGGGGTGGTGTGGAATGGAGGGGTGGGGGGGTGGGGGGTGGGGGGGGCTGGGGGGGATGAGGTGGTAAGAAGCGACGGAGGAAGAGAATTAGAGAGTGAGAGAGACAGAGAGACTGCGACAGAGATAGCGAGCTACGCAGAGAGAAAACACGTTAATTGTTTTAACAGTATGTCACACACTTTTCAAAGCAGTGTGATATATTATTTAGAAATACCATGCGTACTTTCCATGACATAGGAATTTACCTGTGCGTGCGCGCGCGTGTAGATCTGTATGTGTGTGTGTGTGTGTGTGTGTGTGTGTGTGTGTGTGTGTGTGTGTGTACGTGCGCGCGTGCGTGCGTGCGTGCGTGCGAGTGTGAGTTCGTGTTTGAGTGTGTGCGTGCGTGCATGTCTCTCTATGTCTCTCTACATCTCTCTCTCTCTCTCTCTCTCTCTCTCTCTCTCGGTGTTTTGTAGTGGTGTGTGTGTGTGTGTGTGTGTGTGTGTGTGTGTGTGTGTGTGTGTGTGTGTGTGTGTGTGTACGTGCGGGTGTGCGTGCGTGCGTGCGAGTGTGACTTCGTGTATGAGTGTGTGCGTGCGTGCATGTCTCTGTCTGTCTGTCTGTCTGTCTGTCTGTCTGTCTGTCTCTCTCTCTCTCTCTCTGTTTTTTGTAGTGGTGTGTGTATGTGTGTGTGTGTGTGTGTGTGTGTGTGTGTGTGTGTGTGTGTGTGTGTGTGTACGTGCGCGCGTGCGTGCGTGCGTGCGAGTGTGACTTCGTGTATGAGTGTGTGTGTGCGTGCATCTCTCTCTCTCTCTCGGTGTTTTGTAGTGGTGTGTGTGTGTGTGTGTGTGTGTGTGTGTGTGTGTGTGTGTGTGTGTGTGTGTGTGTGTGTGTGTGTGTGTGTGTGTGCGTGCGTGTGTGTGTGTCTGGGTGTGTGTCTGGATGTGTATATGTACGTACATTTGTGCATCAGTGCGTGTTTAAATCCCTCATTTACACACCCTTCAATCACTCCACCCATTCTTTCACTACAATCATAACACAGTCATAGAAAGAAGAGAGAGAGAGAGAGAGAGAGAGAGAGAGAGAGAGAGAGAGAGAGAGAGAGAGAGAGAAAACAAAAACAAAACAAAACACAAAACAAAACCAAAAAACAAAAAACAAAAAAAGAGCACAAAACTCTTTCCCCTGAATAAGGAAAAGAAAGGGAAAGAAAGGAAACAATAGAACAATTCAAGAAGAAAAAAAAGGAAAATAACCATAAGAAATAAAGTAACACGTAAACGAAGAAAGAGTACAAAAAAAAAAGAAAAAAAAGAAAAAAAAAGAAAAGGAAAATGACAAGAGTCAGAAAAAGGAAAAGAAGCAGAAGCTGATGGAAAGAAGAAAAAAAAAGACAGAACGAAAGAAAAGAAAGAAAGAAAGAAAGAAAAACCCTGTTCAATCTGTTCCAGCAATTTTCACACGTGTGTGATTGATCTGCGCCTGAAAACCTTCACTGAAGCGGGAAATTCCGATTACGAACGTGTGATAACTGCCCACAAAATCCACCCCTTTCACATGCACACACTCGCGCGCACACGAACATACACGCAACACTCACGCACACACGCATACACACAAATAGACACAGAAAAGAATATACAAACGCACACAGCGAGAAACACACACACACACGCACGCACACACACACACAGACACGCACGCACAGACACACACACGCACGCACACACACACATGCACACATACACACACACACGCACACACACACACACACACACACACACACACGCGCGCACACGCGCACGCGCGCCCACGCATACACGTACAACTCCCCTCCCCTTCTCCTCACCCTCCCTCCCACACCCCTTGACACACACACACACACACACTTACACGCAAATACACTCACTCACACACACACACACACACACACACACACACAGATAAACATACTCAAAGAAATATACAAACACACACACACACAGAATCACACACACTTTCTCGCCCCCTCTCCCCTCATCTCCCCTTCACACACACACACATAAACACACACACACACACACACACACACACACACACACACACACACAGCCACACACACATACACACGAACACGCAGAGATTAGGATCCCACTGTTGGTATAGAAAGGTGTTGTTTTCCCCCTAGTTCCGATGTCGGCAAATAACTGCAGTCGCTAACACGCTGATGCAAAAGCAAATCACTCCCTCGCCACACGAAAAACGAGCCCTCGCGGACAAGGCGGT
>NC_134900.1:15097765-15105265 GCF_041734735.1 Babylonia areolata | reverse complement strand
TCTCTCTGTCTGTCTGTCTCTCTCCTTGTTCGTATCTCTTCCTTCCTTACCTTCTTCCTTCCCTCTCTCCTTCACGTATACGCATACTATGTTATTTTGTGAGGGAATTGTGTATTTTCTATGCCATTTATTTGTTGTTGTTGTCATGCGATGTGTATGTATTGTTTTTCCTCCTTTTTTTTTCAGTCTTCTTGTATTTCCTAGATTAGTTTATACGTTTTTTTTACGAGGGTAGGATGAAAACAGGCCAGTAAGTGCCTTTTCCCTAAATAAAAAAAAAAAAGTTTTCGATTTCGATTTCGATTTCAATTTCTCTCTCTCTCTGTCTCTGTGGGGAGGGGGTGGGGGGTGGGGGTGGGGGGGTGCGTGCGTGCGTGCATGTTTGTGCATGTAATTTCATTCATTCCCACCTTCTGTTCAACGCCTTAATTTCTTCTCCCACTCCTCTCTCTTTGTCTGTCTCTGTCTGTTTCTCTCTCTGTCTCTCTCTATCTATCGATCGATCTCTATCTCTCGCTCTCTTGCCAGGTGCATTGCTCGGACGGAAGAGCCCAGTATGGTCGTAGCCCGCTACTACTAAACTGTCTGTGTCGTATAGGACTGAACAATGGGGTAGTTCGGTCAATCGTCGACGTAGGCATTTTAGTCACGTGTAACTAAAAAAAAATATAAAAAAAATAAAAAAAAGTAATGCGACTGGCACCTGCTGTCTTCCAATACTGTTTCTGTGTGTGTGTGTGTGCAGTGAATCAGCCCTCCGTGTCTTCTGCATTCTTTCCTTCTCCACTCCCCCGCCATCTCCCTCATCCTCCCCCTCCTTCCGTCCCCCCCCCTCCCCCCCCACCCCCCCAAAAAAAAGAGAGAGGCAGACAGACAGAAAGAAAGGCAGAAAGAAAGACAGAAAGAAAGAAAGAAGAAACAAAGCATTAAACAAAGAAAGGAAAAAAAAGAAAGGAAATATAGAACGATACAGAAAAAAAACCGACAGAAAAAAGAATAAAGAAAGAAACACCGAATATAGGCAAAGGGTAAAATAAGTGCTGGTGGTCAAAAACACAAAAAAAGACAATAAGAGAAGAGGGGGAAAAAACAAGAAAAAAGGAAAAAAAAAAAAAAAAAAAAAAAAAACCAGAAGAAAAAAAAAACGAAGGGAAAAGAAAGGAAAGAAAGAAACAAAGGTAGGAAAAGCAAAGAAAGTATCCAAAAAAAAATTATTATAAAAAAAGAAGAAGAAAAATGGCGGTCTCAGCTGCGCCTGTTGTACACATGTTTTTTTAAAAATTTTATTTTATTTTATTTTATTTTTTTACAGGTACGTCTCAGACCTGCGTTTTCTTTTCGACTCCTCCCTCCCTCCTACTCTTTATCTCGCCCCCCCCCCCCCACCCCACCCCAACCCCTTCTCCGCTTTCCACCCCCACCTCCTCCTCCTCCAGTAGCCACCCTCACTCTCACTATGTCCTCCTTGCTCAGGGACTTGTCCCTAGTTTACTCACGCCTGTTTTGACGGTTGTTTTTGTTTGTTTGTTTTTTCCCTTCCCACCAGCAAACTATCACTGCGACTTGGGTGCTGTACCCTTTTCAAATGCTGAAATGAATGAATGAATGAATGAACTGAATGTCTAGATGGATGGATGAATGAATGAATGGGTGAATGTGTCAAATCAAAACATATCAGATCAAGGAAGGATTGGAGGGAGGAAGAAGAAGAAGAAATGAAACTGTGCGTGTGTGAGAGCGTGTGTGTGTGTGTGTGTGTGTGTGTGCGTGTGCGTGCGTGCGTATGTGTGTGTGTGTCCGTGTGTGTGTGCGTGTACGCGTGCGTGTGTGTGTGTGTGTGTGTGTGTGTGTGTGTGCGTGCGTGCGTGCGTGCGTGCGTGTGTGTGTGTGTGTGTGTGTGTGTGTGTGTGTGTGTGTGTGTGTGTGTGTGTGTGTGCGTGCGTGTGTGTGTGCATGCGTGTGTGTGCGTGCGTGCGTATGTGTGCGTGTGTGTGTGTCTGTGTGTGTCTGAAGGAGGAGGAGGAGAAGAAGAAGAAAGAAGAAAGAAAGAAAGAAAAGAAAGAAAGAAGAACGAAAGAAAGAACGAAAGAAAGAAAGAAAGAAGTGAGTGGAAGACAGGGTCGAGAAGAGGAACGAGGAACAACACACAGAAGAAGGAAAGAAAGACAGAAAAAAAACAATCAAAAGATGCGATACTGGAGGGGAAGGGGGGGAGAGGGGTGGCGGGGAGGTGGGGGGGGGGGGGCAGGAGGGGGGGGGGGGGGTGACGAATGTAAGTCCAAAAATGCCATCTCCGTGCAGGACCACCAACCAGTCCTCTCTTTTTCAAACCCAACTAGCAAATCCAGCTGTGTCCGTCAATGTGCACAAGAAATGTGGGAGGGGGCGAGGGGGGTGGGTGGGGGGTGGGGGTGGGGGGGCGTGGGGGAGGGGTGCAGAGAGGAAGGAAAGAAGAAGAAAAAATAGCTAAATGTTTAAGGATGACAAAAAAGAAAGACGAGAGAGAAGAAAAAAAAAGAAAGAAAGAAAAGATGGCAGGAGATAAAGAAAGGTTGATAATAAAATAAAATAAAATAATGACGAAGACTGACGGAGACTGACCTGAACGAAGTTGATTTGTGGAGGTAAAGGAAAGTGACGTGAACACAGTTCATTTGTGGAAATTTGAAAAAAAAGAAGAAAAAAGTTGATAATGAATAATGTCGAAAAAGACTGGCGTGAACACAGTTCATTTGTGGAAATTTGAAAAAAAAAGTTGATAATGAATAATGTCGAAAAAGACTGATGTGAACTCAGTTCATTTGTGGAAATTTGAAAAAAAAAAGATAATGAATAATGTCGAAAAGGACTGACGTGAACACAGTTCATTTGTGGAAATTTGAAAAAAATAAAAATAAAAAGTTGATAATGAATAATGTCGAAAAAGACTGACGTGAACACAGTTCATTTGTGGAAATTTGAAAAAAAAGAGAGTTGATAATGGATAATGTCGAAAAAGACTGACGTGAACACAGTTCATTTGTGGAAATTTGAAAGAAAAAAAAAGAGTTGATAATGAATAATGTCGAAAAAGACTGACGTGAACACAGTTCATTTGTGGAAATTTGAAAAAAAAAGAAAAAAAGTTGATAATGAATAATGTCGAAAAAGGACTGACGTGAACACAGTTCATTTGTGGAAATTTGAAAAAAAAAGAGTTGATAATGAATAATGTCGAAAAAGACTGACGTGAACACAGTTCACTGATAGAGGATGACAGAATTACGAAGAAGGCTGACGTGAACACAGTTCACTGATAGAGGATGACAGAATTACGAAGAAGGCTGACGTGAACACAGTTCACTGATAGAGGATGACAGAATTACGAAGAAGGCTGACGTGAACACAGTTCACTGATAGAGGATGACAGAATTACGAAGAAGGCTGACGTGAACACAGTTCACTGATAGAGGATGACAGAATTACGAAGAAGGCTGACGATGCACTGCGCAGTGCTGCGTTGTGCTGTCTTAGCATTGGGTCAAGTCGTATGGTATCGTGTTGAATCGAATTGTATTGTATTGTATTGTATTGTACTGTATTGTATTGTTTCGCGTTGAGTTGCGGTTGTGATGTGTTTTATTGCGTATGTTCCGTGCGAATGAAAGAAAGAAAGAAAGAAAAACTATAATAATTTTAAAAAACAAACATCAAACTTCAGCACACTGACATGTACGTTCGAGATGTAAAGACAAGTTACGTACTCTTCCAAAGTTATACGAATCTAAATGTTTTCAAACAACTAATGCCACGCGGGGAAACCAAATCAACAACCCCCCAAAAAACAACCATCTTCTCTTTTCCAGGAACGCTTTCATTGTGCGCATCCGCACAAATCATGGACAGACACGTGAGTGGGGGATTTTCTGGCTGTGCGCCATGTCCATAAAAGCGAAGCCAATTAAAACTGGCCTGGCCGGCGCTTCCGCTTGCTGTCTTCCGCTTTCAGCCAGCCAATCAGATGAGAGCGACTGACTCGGTTCTTTTCAGCCTCCTTGACACCGCTCTGAGAGAATGGAGGCTTTTATTGTGAATGTGGGCGATTGTTTATTTATCATTCTCTCTGTCTGTCTGTCTCTCTTCACACACACACACACACACACACACACACACACACACACACACACTCTCGGTCTCTCTCTCTATCACTTTCTCTCTCTCTCTCTCTCTCTCTCTCTCTCTCTCTCTCTCCACACACACTCCCACTCACTCTCTTGGTCTCTCTCTATCACTTTCTCTCCCACTCTCTCTCTCTCCCTCTCTCTCCACACACACACACACACACGCACGCACGCACACAAACAAACGCGAGTGCTCGCGCATTAACACTTTGTCTCACTCTCTCTGACTCACTATCTTTGTTTGTCTGTCTGTCTGTCTGTCTGTCTGTCTCTCTCTCGTTTAAATTTCTGAGCACAGTCAACCAAACGACTGAACTGCAGAGCCATTCAGAATGCTGACAAAACCATGCACTTTTTTGTTTTGTTTTGAGGAGGTCTTGTTTGTGTACCGAAAACACAAGAGAGCAAACAGGTTTTCCTCACTTAACCGTTTTAAAATCTTTGCTGTCATGAAATTGCCGCACGCGATAAAAGCATTGAGAGGATGGAGATTATGTTGTGATGGCTGGGTTATTTACGAGGAGAAGTGAAACACGAAAGAACAGTTTGGAAACTTGTAGCTCTCTCTCTCTCTCTCTCTCTCTCTCTCTCTCTCTCTCTCTCTCTCTCTCTCTCTCTCTGTCTGTCTCTCTTTCTCTCTCATTGATATGTCTCTTTATTTGTTCACTTCTTTCTTTCTTCCTTTCTTTTAAAAAAAAAAGAAGTTATTATTATCATTAATTTCATTGTGTTTGTTTTCGAGGGCTGGATGAGAAAAAAAAAGCATGTATGCTTAATCTATTACCCTTAGAAAAAAAAAAATATATTCATTCATTCATTCATTCATTCTCTCTCTCTTTCTTTCTCTTTATACCTCCCTCTTTCTCTCTCTGCCTCTCTCTCTCTTTCTCTCTCTGTCACCCTCTCTCTCTCTCTCACTCTGCCTCTCTCTCTCTCTCTTTCTCTCTCTCCTCTCTGTCTGTCTGTCTGTCTGTCTGTCTTTCACTTTCAGTCTTGGCCACATGAAACCCAAACAAGTTAATAATTACATAGCTTTCACAAAACTGACATGATGCTACATTACTTTGTTGTTGTTGTTGCTGTTTCACGGGCGAAGACATACGAAGAGGGCAAGCTAGCGGTGGTGGTGGGAGGGGGTAGGGGGCGGGGGGCGGGGGATCCCCCCCCTCCCCTCCCCACTAAACCGTTTTAACGGCTGTCGCTTTTACGAAGCCGACACAACGGTTAAATCCTTGGGAGAAAAGGGGATCATCACGTCGTGTGGTTCGAACGTTTTGCTGCGAGATGAAAAATGCATTGGGATATTTGTGGCATGCGCTCGGTCTTTGCCCCCCTCCCTCCCCCCCCTCCCCCCCCCCCGCCGCCTCTCTCTCTCTCTCCCTAAGATCTTAATCCTTCAATAAAAACGTTTTGAGTCTCCCCCCCCCCAACCCCACCTCTCTCTCTCTCTCTCCCTAAAATCTTAACCCTTCAATGAATAAAAATGTTTTGAGTTCTCTCTCTCTCTCTCTCTCTGTCTCTCTCTCTCTCCCTAAAATCTTAACCCTTCAATATAAAAACGTTTTGAGCTCTCTGTCTCTCTCTGTCTCTGTCTCTGTCTCTCTGTGGTTAAACATTCTGAAGGGCTGGCTAAACAGGAAGCTAACTAAAGGCTTTGTCTGTCTTTTTAGTTTGGGGGTGAGGGTCCCCCGGGGGGGGGGGGGGGGGGCCGTGGAGGTGGGGGCTGGGGGGGTTGTGGGGGGTTTTGAGTTCAAAGCCCATGAATCAGCAGGCATACCGGCTCGGACGGGGATTGATCTTCTCCTGGTTTTGGTGTGTGTGTGTGTGTGTGTGTGTGTGTGTGTGTGTGTGTGTGTGTGTGTGTGTGTGTGTGTGTGTGTGTGTGTGTGTGTGTGTGTGTGTGTGTGTGTGTGTGTGTGTGTGAAAGTGCATGTGCGCCTGTGCGCGAGTGCAAACAAGAAGTGTCTCAACAGATAGTTCCTCCTTCTCAGCGCGTGTCATCAGACATTATTATCATTGTCCTTTTTTTTTTTTTTTTAAACTTCAACACAAATCAGATGCGCGTGATTGAATATTCACCTGACAATTTGGACGGAACTGATGGCCGAAATTTTCTTTAACCACCTCTACTTCTTAACCCCCCCCCCCCCCCCCACACACACACACACACACACACCCCGCCGGACCCCCTCAGCCATGCACCCCCACCAGTTTCTCAGCTCTTCTCTCTTTCTTTTCCTTCACAGCTCTCTCGCGAGCGTCCTGGTCTTCGTGTGTATAATAAACTACAGCATGAGCTTCACACACCTGCGCTGGTGAAAGCACACACACACACACACACACACACGCACGCACATACACACACACACACACGCACATACACACACATAGACACGCACGCACGTACACACATATATATACACACACACACACACACACACAACTTGTACACATACACACGGGCACAGAGACACATACACACACACACACAGTACACCTGTAAGCACACAGACACAGACATGTATACAGACACACACCCCCAACACACACACGCACACACACATAAAACCTATACACATACACACGGACACAGACACACACACAGTGCACATGTAAGCACACAGACACAAACACACACCCGCCCCCCCCCCCCCCCCCCCCCCAAACACCCACCCAAGCCCCCCTACACACACACACACCCCCGAACCAGGACACAGATAAATCACTGTCAGTCCGTAAAACTCCCGAAAAAAAACAAAAAACACCTCGTTCGAGCCCTGCGCTCTCAGTCGACTGCATGCTGGTTCCAGGGCTTTGAACTCAAAAACCTGCTCACTCTTCTTCTTCTTCTTTTTTAATGGCAATACTTACTTGGTCCCGTTGTGAACAGACGGTCTAGACTTGATCCCCCACCTAACACTCTGTCGCTAAATGCACGTGGATGGTTCTGTCTTGAACGATCACGATTGTGCGGGCACTTGAAGAGGGACTGTGATGTTCTTCCCAAAAGCTGTTGTGTTCAGCACGATGGAATCTGGGATTTGTCTGTTTGTCTGTCTGTTTCTTCTCTCTGTCTCCGTCTCTTTCTCTCTGTCTTTGTCACTCTCTGTCTGTCTCTGTCCCTGTCTGCCCCCCCCCCCCCCACACCCCCCCCGCCCTCTACCCTCCCAGCCCCCCGCCTCTCTCTCTCTCACACTCTCTTACACCATACACGTAAAGGAGAGAGACAGCGAGACAGACAGACAGACAGACTCTGTGTGTGTGTGTGTGTGTGTGTGTGTGTTATCCTGTGTTTTGTGCCTCGTGTGAGTGCGGACGTGAGTGAGTGAGTGAGTGTGTG
>NC_134900.1:15085265-15092765 GCF_041734735.1 Babylonia areolata | reverse complement strand
GCAATACGCAGATGATATATGTATGTGGATGAATGTAACTATGAAACGGAATACATCCAAAAGGGCTTTAAACTATATCAAGAAAATATATCAACGAGAAATAGATAGATTAAATAGATATATTGCTGATAATGGTCTTACATTATCATCAGAAAAAACACATATTATGCTTTTTAACAATGGTACAAACCCAGAAGAGTTACCAACATTTAAGATTGAAAATGAGACAATTCAGTATAAAGATACTGTTAAGTTTTTAGGATTGATACTTACTTCAAAACTAACTTGGAACAGCCATATTGAATATATATTAACAAAAACAAGAAAATCTCTAAACTTACTCAAAATTGTGAGTAAACAATACTGGGGACAAGATACAACGATTTTGAAACATTTATCATCATCACTTATTCGATCCAAACTATCCTATGGACAACAAGTCTTTTTCAATGCTCCAAAATATTTGCTAAAGAAACTTCAAAGCATAGACTGCAAAGCATATAGACTTGCCCTTGGTGTACCTTTCCATGCATCGACCCTCGGAACATACAAAGAAATAGGAGTACTACCTTTAGATGAATACCGAAACCTCGCATGTGCTAAATACGTACTGAGAAGCTCAACAACTGAAAATTATACATCAGAGGAAGTAAAAATTACATCCGAAAACAGCTTCCCCAAAAGAGCTAAAAACATATCTTATTTAACACCCATTGGCACGTTTGTGTCAAACCTGTTCGAAAAATCTAAAATTAATTCAGATGACGTAGACACACAGAAGACCGTAAGTCCATACCCCATCTGGGAGATGAATAAAGCACATTTTGATGTTAATCATACTGACATTAAAAAGAATGAAAATCCGAATATCATGGCAACGGAAGTCCGAGTACACCTTCAAAATAGATACCGTGATCATTTACAGATCTACACAGATGGCTCACTATTAGACAATGGCCAAGCAGGTTCAGCTTTTGTTATACCAGAACTGAAAACGGAAAGATCATACTATATTGGTAAAAATCGTTCAATATTCACTGCTGAACTTATTGCTGTTCTTATGGCTCTAAATCATATTCTTGATCTTCCAATTTGCCTTCTACAAGTCTTGTTTTGCGTTGATTCCAAATCTGTATTATGTGCTTTAAACTCACCAAATTGTAAGAACAAATCTAAAATCATACTAGAAATCAGCCACATTTTACATCTTTTAAGCTTGAAAGGAACACATATTACGTTTTTCTGGGTTCCTTCACATCTTAGTATTCTCTACAATGAATGGGCTGACAGGGCTGCAAGAAAAGGTGCAAAGAACGAACAGGGAACCATAGAACTTTATGTGCCTCTATCTGTACAAGAGGGTTATCGAATACTAGAAAAAACATCGTGGAACAAAGTCAGAGAATTATACCAAGAAAACGGCAAAGCTTTAAACCATAGTGTAATTAATGGTCAACAACCGGGAACTATCGATCAGTCAAATACATACAGTAATTCAATAAGATTAAGGCAGATTCATACATTATCAAACAGGATAAAACTGAACGCTTTTGTAACAAAGTTCAGCAAAGATGTCAGATGCATATGTGGAGAACATATTTCTAGCAACCATGTAATATTCGAATGTCAGAATCTAAAATGTTTTTTGCCAGACTTCACCAAAAGTTCTTTTGAATGTGTTATTAACAATTCCAATATGTTATTTGTTATTGCAGAAGGTTTGCTGCATAGTCCTATAGGACATTTGTTATAGATGTTATATTTGTTTGATGTTGGCGTTTATAACGTTTCCATTTTTCCTAGCGTTGTCTCTCCCTATTCACCCTCCACACATACACACACTTTTACCCCTCCCCCTCTCACAGCCCCTACCCCCACGGTTTTTTTTTTTTTTGGTTTTTTTTTCCCCCCGTCTAATATCACTTCAAGTGGAAAGACGTTAAACTGAAGACAACAACAACAAAATCACTCATAAGACAGGTAGGAAGAGTGATTATCATCAGCTGACTTGCTGAAGGGAACTTACTCTTGACAGACAGTTGCCAGAATGGCAATAGGAAGAGTTATCCTTTCTTCCCTATTTCCATAACTCTCCTCAAATTCTGGCACAAACTGTCCATTGACACACTGACAAGTAAAAAAATTCTCCTCTCGCATGCTGAACACATTAATTGAATGTTTTAATTTACAAATACACAAAAATGACTGGTTACTTAAAATTAAACAGATTCTAGATGAAAATGGGTTGTCTTTTGTGTGGTACTATCCACAATCTGTATCAACTACATGGCTGATAAACAATCTGACCCAAAGACTTAAAGATAGTTATACACAAAAATGGGTAGAAACTTGCCGTAGCTCCACAAAAGCCAATAACTACAGTCTATTTAAAAGCCAAATAACTTTTGAAAATTATCTAGACATTTTGCCATTGTGCTATAGCATCCCAATGTTGAAACTCAGAACAAGTAATCACAAACTACCAGTTGAGAAAGGGAGACACGTGAACATACCACAAGAAGCAAGATTGTGTCATCTTTGTGACACGAATCGAGTGGGAGACGAATACCACTTTGTCACAGAATGTCCTGCAATTCAAAATCTCCGCAATCAGTATTTACCTAAGTATTACACAACACGTCCCAACTTCCACAAATATGCAACATTAATGTCTATTAGTAGTAAGAAAAAGTTACTAAATTTTGCTAAGTTCATTAAATAAGGTTTTAATGTGTTTCGTTAGGAGCCAGTTTCAGTTCGGATTCTTTGCCACTTATGCCTTAACTGTACTTGTTGAACAGGAATTAGAACAATGACTTGTGTTAATCTTGACACCGCATCCCGTACATATCCATTTGTAATTGCATGAACATTGCATGTGCGTATATGTCTGTGTATGTATTATGTATGTGTGTGTGTGTGTATGTATGTATATATATATATATATATATATATATATATATATATATATATATATATATATATATATATATATATTGTGTGTGTGTGTGTGTGTGTGTGTGTGTGTGTGTGTGTATATGTCTTTTTTTTTTCTCTTGTATGTATCAAACCAATCAAAGCCAGTATTACTGGCAAATGGGTGCTAAAATAACATGCAAATTATTGTGTATTTTATTTTGTTGCACCATGTCATTATTAATGCCATGCTCCAACTAACCCCCCAGTTCCACTTCAGGCTCAACTAGTCAGATACAGAGCCGTATTGTAAATCTAAGTTGTGATCTGTGCATTTGTCTATTCCTATTGCATTGTACCAGACTGATGATTACATTTGGCCTTTTATATCATTTTATTTTCCCCCCATTTGTATTATCCCCCCTTTTGTTTCTTCTATTTAAATTATCTTCGCTCTTCCTCTGTGGCCGTCATCCTGTTATTGTCATGTTTCCTTGTTTCTCTATGACTCAAAAGAGTTAATGGGAATAAACAAACTCTGAAACTCCTTCTCTCTCTCCTCCCCTGGAGAATTCCAAGGGAAGTAATCATTGCATTGCTCTCACTCGACAAGATTTGGATATTTTCCCTTGGTATGTTCAAGCTGGCCACAGACGTTCGTGTGTGTGTGTGTGTGTGTGTGTGTGTTCGAAGGAAAATAATCTCTCGTTATTCGAATTATTTTCCCAAACCCCTGTCTTCTCTCTACTCTCACCCCCCTCGTCCCCCCCCCCCGCCCCCCGTCCCCCCACTCTCTCTCATACACGCGCACTCGCTCGTTCACGCACACGTACAAAAGCGTGTACAAGGAAGCGTGTCCAAGGAAACACAAAATAACTCATATGAACACACACAGACCCAGACACACACACACACGCACACACACACGCACGCACGCACGAAGCACACACACACACCCCAAAACACACGAGAACACACAACAAAACACAAAAAACCCCAAAACACACCACACACACAACGCACGAAGCCGCGGCGGATTTTTTTGGGGGCCCTAGTTGTTTGATATTTTCCCCGCCCATTTTTAATGTTATTGCGGCTTTTGTTGTTTAAATTATTGCGGCGTAGTGTTTGTATTTCTGGATGTTTTGTTATTGGGCGTTGTTGTTTCGTTTTTCCCGGCGATTTGTTTATTTTCCTGTATTTTTAAGTTTTTGGGCCTGTTGGAAACGTTTTTTCGGCGTAGTTTTGTTTAATGTTTTTTCCCCTGTTTAAGTTTTTGGGGGCGTTTGTAACTGTTTTTTTGCGGCCCTTTGTTTTTTTAATTTATCCCGGTTTACGTTTTGCGGCTTTTGTTGTTTACAGTTATTGGGCGTATTTGTTTTTTTTTACTCCTGCATGTTTTAATTAATTGGGCGGTTTTACCTGTTTTTTTGCGGCTTTGTTGTTTAAAGGTCTGCTGATTTTAATGTTATTGCGGCGTTGTGTTTACGAATTGGGGCCCCTGTTGTTTAATGTTATCCTCAATGTTTAATGTTTTTGGGCGTTGTTGTGAATGTTTTTTTGCCTAGTTTTTTAAATTTTACTCTGCGATGTTAAAAAAAAAGCCCCCGGTTTTTCGTTGCGGGCGTTTTTGGGGTTTTCATTTGGTTCAATGTTTTTATGCGGCTTTGGGTGTTTACAGAAATTGGCCCCCGCCCGTATTTTTTAATGTTTTTTTCCTGCGATTTTTTAAGTTTTTGCGGCTTTTTGTTGTTTAAAAGTTTTGGGGCCGTTTTTGTTTATTTACTCCTGCGATGTTAATGTTTTGGGGTTGTTTTTTTTGTTTTTTGGGGGCGTAGTTTGGTTTATTTACCCCTCAATGTTTTGTTATTGGGGCGTTGTTGTTTACGTTTTTTGCGGCGTAGTGTTTCTTTACTCCTGCGATGTTTAATTTTTTGGGCTTTGTGTTTGTTTTCAAATTTTACTGCGATTTTTAAATGTATGCGGGGGGTTTGGGTGGTTTTTGTTTTGGGGGTTTTTTAAACTTTCCTGGGGGGTTTGTTAAATAACTTTTTTAAAAAAAATTTCAGGGGAACCTTTTGGGTGTTGGGGGTTTTTTCGGGGGGCGGGGTTTGGGGCTTTTCCCTTTTGTTTTTTGGGGAAGGGGGAAGTTTTTTGGTTTGGTTTTTCTTATTTGGGGTTTTTAAATGTTATGCCCGTGTTTTTGGTTTAGGTAATGGTGTTTTTTTGTTTGGGGGCTTCACTCTGTTGGGCTATTTGGCGCAAGTTGGTTGCTTTTTTTGTTGGGTTTTAGCGTTGTGTTTTTTTTCTTTGGGTTTTTTTATTTGTTTACTTTTTTTTTTGGTTTGGTAGGGGGGGGGGGGTGGGGGGGGGGGGGGTGGGGGGGGGGGGGGGGGGGGGGGGGGGGGGGGGGGCGGGGGGGGGGGGGGGGGGGGGGGAAAAAAGGGGGTGATTTGGGTGGGGAAAAGGGGTTTTTTCTTCTCGTTTTTACGGGCAAAGGGGGGATGGGGGGGTTGTTTGGGGGGGGTTTTGGGGGGGGGGGTTGGGGGGCGGGGGGGGGGGGGGGCGGGGGGGGGTTTTTAACTTATATTCGTCCTCCCTTTTTTTTTTTTTTTTCTCCTCCTCCTCCTTCCTCCCCCCTCCCTTTCCCTTCCCTCCCTCCCTTTCCTCCTTTCCCCTCTTTTCTTGTCTTTGTCTTTTCTCCCTTCCCTTTCCTCCTCCTTTCTCCCCCACCTCTTTTCCCTTCCCCCCCTTTCCTCCTTCTCAAAACCCTTTCTCCTTCTCCTCTCCTCCCCCTAATTATTTCCCTGTTTCACTTCGTATGCCCTCTCTCACACGTAAGTAGTCATGTTGTAAGACCCCCAGTCGTCGCGTTGCCCTCGGTTTTTTTTTGTAGCCATTCTTGACATGTTCTTATTGTTTTTTTGTTGCAGGTGGTGGTGGTGGTGGGGTGGGGGAAAGGTTTGGTATTACCTGACATTTCTCACCCACGGATCGTTTGGGGGGCCCGGATCTTGAAAATACGCCAGCTCCCGGGTTTTTGCTGGGACGCGACTGCTTGTTTTGGACGGTGTTGGGGGGGGGGGGCAGGTGTGTGTGTGTGTGGTTGGGTGTGGTTTTTGTGTGAGGTCAAAAGGTGTGTTGTGTTGTGTGGTGTGGTGTACAAATTTGTGTGTGTGTGTGTAAAATTGTGGTTGGTTTGGTGTGTGGTGTGTGTGTGTTGTTTGGGTTTTGGGGGGGTGTGTGTTGGTTGTTGTGAGGCTTTGTTTTGTATGGGGTACCCTGTGCCCGGAGGCAGTAATTCCCCCCCGTTTTCCCCGTTTTTTTTGGGGAAAATAGGTAAACCATACGGACGGAAAAAGGGCAAAAGGGGGGGGGGGGGGGGGGGGGGGGGAGGGAAAAAAAAAAAAGGAAAAAAAAAAAAAATAAAGGAGACGGGAAGGAAAAAGAAAAAGGAAAAAAAAAAAGGACAAAAAAAAAAAAGGAAATAAGAAAAAAAAAAAAAAAAAAAAAAAGGAAAAAAAAGAAAGGAAAAACAAAAAAAAAAAGAAAGAAGAAGAAAGAAAAAAAAAAAAAAAACCCAAAAAAAAAAGAAAAGACCCCAAACAGAAAAAAAAAGGAATAAACCCCAGGAACAAAAAGAAGAGAAAAAAAAAAAAAAAAAAAGGGGAAAAAAAAAAACAGCAGGGAAAAAAAAAAAAAAAAAAAAAAGAAGAAAAAATCCCAAAAAAGTGAACAACCCACCCCCCCCCCCACCCCCCCCCCCGTATCACTTTTTTCCCTGTGTCCCCCCCCCCCCCCCCCCAACAACCCCCCCCCCCCCCCCCCCCCCCCCCCCCCCCCCCCCCAAACCCAAACCCCCATTCACACATCCCATCCCCATGGTCCCCCCTACACATTAACCCCTTATCCGTTCACTCCCACTTTCTTGTAAGACGTCCTTTCGCATTCTACCTCCCGCCACCCCTCGCCAGCCCTTTTCTCTTTGCCCCTATTTGCGCCAGCTTCCTCTCCCGCACCCCCCTCCCCGCAGTCCCCCTCCCCCCCCCACACACACCCCACTCTTCCTCCTCTCTGTACACACTCCCCCCCCAGGGGGGTGGGGGGGAGGAAGAGAGAGAGGGGTGAGGGAGAGAGAGGGAGAGAGAGAGAGGGAGAGAGAGGGGGGAGAGGGAGAGAGAGGGGGGGAAAGAGAGAGAGAGAGAGAGACAAAGAGACAAG
Source organism: Babylonia areolata (assembly GCF_041734735.1). Taxonomy (NCBI): domain Eukaryota; kingdom Metazoa; phylum Mollusca; class Gastropoda; order Neogastropoda; family Buccinidae; genus Babylonia; species Babylonia areolata. The sequence goes on along the minus strand of NC_134900.1, from coordinate 15,085,628 downwards.
ACAAGACAATGGTTTATTTGTTAGGCCTCAGGGTCATAACAAAGAGAGACAGAGACAGAAACAGAACGAACGATAGAACGAACGAAATTTTATTTTACGAGGGTGAAGGAGTAACCACAAAGTACTTTTTTTACATCCCGGCCCTCTGGGCAAGACTAATCATTGAGAAAAAAAGAAAGAAAAAAAAAAAGCGAGAGTCTCTCCCCCCCCCCCCCAACCATCCTCCCCTTTTTCTTTCCCTTTCCTTCCTTCCCCCCTTTTTTTTCAATTTCCCCCAAAGGGGTCCCCCCCCCCTCCCCCCCCCCCCCCACCCCCTTCTCTCCCCCCCCCCCTCTTTTTTTTTTTTTATTTTTGATTTTTTGA
>NC_134900.1:15077765-15080265 GCF_041734735.1 Babylonia areolata | reverse complement strand
TTTTATTGTCATGAAACCGTAAGGTTTATAAGACACAAGTGCAATGGTAAATGGATGACGAATGAAAAACACACAATTTATCAGTCAGTTAATGCGGTAAATTGCAGCAGCATTCATACACAAATTTTCCTAATCTTGTTTGTATATATTCATCATCTGTTAGCATCACCTGACTGGGAATATGTCCTGTATTATTCGAATTTTGAATATCCTTTAAAAATTGTTGCCTGTGTGTGTGTGTGTGTATGTGTGTGTGTGACAGACAGACAGACAGACAGACTGGCAAACAGAAACAGATAGAGAGTGGGAGAGAGAGAGAGAGAGAGGGAGAGAGTGGTGGGGCACACACACACACACACACACACACACACACACACACACACACACACACTTATTTATGGTAGAACCATATAATCTGAAAACTACAGACAGGCATTCAGGCAGGCACATCACAGACAGACAAGCAGATAAACGCACCGTTGTTGACAATTGTTGCCATGGTAATGATTGGTTGGCTTCTCTGCTTTCGCATCAAAAAGCGAGGGTGCTAGAAATGACATCCGTTCGCGATTGGTCTCCATGGACTACCCGGTAGAATGATCACCTAATCTATGTGTGTGTGTGTGTGTGTGTGTGTGTGTGTGTGTGTGTGTGTGTCCCTGCGCTCACCTCTCTCCGGAACGTCCTCTCTCCCACGCACACTCTCTTTCTCCTCCATCCTTTCCCCTCCCTCACTCTCTCTCTCTGTCTGTCTCTCTCTGTCTCTGTTCCTCTCTCTCTCTCTCTCTCTCTCTCTCTCTCTCTCTGTGTGTGTGTCTCTGTGTGTGTTTGTGTCTCTCTCTGTCTCTCTATCTCTCTGTCTCTTTCTCTGTCTCTTTCTCTCTGTCTCTTTCTCTGTCTCTTTCTCTCTGTTTCTCTCTCTCTGTCTGTCTGTCTTTCTCTCTGTGTGTGTCTCTGTGTCTTTCTCTCTGTGTCTCTGTGTGTGTGTTTGTGTCTCTGTCTCTCTCTCTTTCTCTCTCTGTGTGTCTCTCTCTGTGTGTCTCCACCCCCCCGCCCGCTCTCTTCTTTCTCTATATCTCCTTTCGTCTTTTTTTTTTTCTGCCTGTCTCTGTATTGTCCCTTGTCGTTTCTAACACTCTCCCCTTTCCCCACGTTCTCTGTCTGTCTGTCACTGTCAGTGTCTGTCTGTTTGTCTTTCCCTCTCTGTATTTCTCTGTCTCTGTCTCTGTCTGTCTGTCTCTCTCTCTGTATCTCTCTGTCACTGTCAGTGTCTGTCTGTTTGTCTTTCCCTCTCTGTATTTCTCTGTCTCTGTCTCTGTCTGTCTGTCTGTCTCTCTCTCTGTATCTCTCTGTCACTGTCAGTGTCTGTCTGTTTGTCTTCCCCTCTCTGTATTTCTCTGTCTCTGTCTCTGTCTGTCTCTCTCTCTCTCTGTATCTCTCTGTCACTGTCAGTGTCTGTCTGTTTGTCTTTCCCTCTCTGTATTTCTCGGTCTCTGTCTCTGTCTCTGTCTGTCTCTCTCTCTCTGTATCTCTCTCTCTCTTCTCTGTCTGTCTGTCTCCCGATCTGTTTCTCTCTCTCCCTCCCTCTCCTCTCTATGTTTGTCTGGCTCTCTCTGTCTCTGTCTCTCTCTCTCTCTCCTCCCTCTCTCTCTTCCGATCTCCTCCCTTCTTTCCTCTGTCTTGCACCTCGTACCTCCTCGTCTTCTCTCTCTCATGGACCTCAGTTAACTGCACGGGACTTGGAAGGGAAGAAGGAGAAGGTAGGAATGGACGGATGGATGGAGGGAGGGAGGGAGGGAGGGAGGGAGAGATGGAAACGTGTGAACAGAATCGTAAGAGACAGACAGACAGACAGACATTGATCAATCAGCTCGACTGATAAGAAGCCGACACTAACTCGCCTCTCTCAATCCTAACACACACACACACACACCCTTCCGCCCCCCCCCCCCCCCCCAATCCCCCCCCCCAACCCCCGTCCGCCCCCTTCCTCGTTCTCGAGCCCTTTTTTCCTCCCACACGTTCCTTTTTTTTTCTCTCTCTCGCGTTTTTTTTTTTTTTCTTTCTTTTTCTTGGGATGGAGAATTCAGAGAGGATTCAGAGACATACAAACAGAAAAGGTTGTGTTTTTTTTGTTTTTTTTAAAGTCTGCTTCGAACCCGTCTCACCGAAGATGCGGCAGCAGTCCTGGCCTGGGGGTGCTGACCTCAACACCAAGCTCGGACTGGGGGGACGGCAGCCGATCTTCACCTGGACGTCCGAGTTTGTGGGCATCCCTCGGACTTCGACCCTGACTGCGTAGCTGTCGAACGCAAAAGAAAGAAAGAAAGAAAGAAAGAAAGAACCCGTCTCACCCACCACCATCCCAGCCAGCTCTCTGACAATCTCTGCTTCAGATTCTGTGACCAATATTCTGAAGCCATTTTTGTGATCTCTTTCTCTCTCTCTGTGTCTCTCTCTCTACCCCCCCCCCCCCCCCCCCCACTCTCGTGTCTGTCTG
>NC_134900.1:15060265-15062765 GCF_041734735.1 Babylonia areolata | reverse complement strand
GACCGGAAGCTCTCACCGACGATGTCCAGGTCGTGCAAGGGGACGGAGGAGGGGGTGGGGGTGGGGGAGGTGGAGGGGGAGGGGGAGAGGCAGGGCACTGAGGAACGGTTGGCCAGGAACGAGCGGGAAGGGTGAGGGGAGGAGGACGGGGAGCAGGAGGAGGTCACGTCACTGGCGCTGCGGACCAGGTAGGTCGCTCCACCGCCCGACGCCGACGCCACCGACGCTGTCCCTGTCCCTGTCCCCGCGTTCAGAGGCGTCGTGACCTTCACCGGCACGCCCCGTCGGAGAGGGGAGGAGGAGGAGGAGGTGTAGGAGGTGGGGGACGGCGAGAAAGACATCCCCCCTTCGCTGCTGTGAGAACGACCGCCGCCACCTTCGCTGCCCCCATACCCGCTCTCCCCTCCGCCGCCACCACCACCACCACCACCACCACCACCGCGCACCCGACCATCTACGCTCTCGGGTGGATCCATCTCATCATCGGCGGAGGATGGGGACGTTCCCACGGAGGCCCCGCCCATCCACCCGGCGGGTAAGGAGGAGGAGGAGGAGGAGGAAGGGGAGGAGAGGTACCTCCTTCTCCGGCAAGTCTTGGGGAACGACTGGTGCTCGTGCAGACCCTCCAACCCGTTAACGGCTCTCGCCGAGCCGCCACCCACACCCCCACCCACACCCCCACCACCTCCACTCCCACCCCCCGATTTAGAAGCTCCAGAGTCTGCCAGGGACGTCTCGCTCTTCAAGGACGAAGACCTGGACGGCAGTCTCTTCAGCACGGGAGGCTCGGACCCACTGTGGCTGCGAGGTCTGGGCGGAAGTTGAAGGTAAGGACGGCGGCGGGGTGGGGGCTGAGGCTGGGGCTTGGGGGGAGGAGGGTCGCCCGGCGGTTGTTGTTGTTGTTGCTGCTGAGGCGGGTCGTTTCTGTCCTGGGACTGTGAGGAAGGGGAAGGGGTAGGGGTAGGGGTGGGGGTGGGGGTGGGGTGGATTTCCGGGTTTTCTGCTGCAGCTTCCGAGGACGAGTCCTCGCCTGTGGAGATGAGAGAATGTGAAATGTGAGTCATCGTTTCATGGGGGTGAGATAGTCCTTGGTTGAATATTTAGTCTGGTCTCGTCCGTGGTTATAGAGGTAGGGACAGAGACAGAAGAGAGAGAGGAAAGAGGAGAGAGAGAGAGAGAGACAGACAGACAGACAGATAGAGACTGAGACTGAGACGGTTTATTCATAAGGCCATGGCCCCTCAGAAGGGGGGTGTACATGAACCTAGCAAAAACGTTTTCTGATTATCATGTTACATATGAACATCGTCCTGTAAATGCTTTAAAGAGATAAACAGTACTTTCATTAAGAGAGAGAGAGAGAGAGAGAGAGAGAGAGCACTGAATACTGAAATGTATAATGTCATTCGCTGAAGAGCTCCGGTGACATAGTACAAATCAGAACAACAACAAAAAAGAGCAAAACTGATAAAATGGAACAGAAAAGAACAACAGATTTGGAGAAAAATAAGCAATACTTCAAACTGAGAGAGAGAGAGAGAGAGAGAGAGAGAGAGAGAGAGAGACAGAGAGAGAAAGAGAGAGAGAGAGAGAGAGAGAGAATGACAGACACAGACAGACACGGGGGGGGGGGGGGTGAAGGGGGAAGGGGGGTGGGCGGAAAACGAGAAACAAGCTGACACAAAGCTTCTCCAATGAATGTCACCAATCTCAAAATACAATCATGAGGAGGGGGGGGGGGGGTAATGGGAGAAAAGGGAGGGGGTGGGGTGCGGGTGCGGGGGTGGGAGTAATGTACGAATGGACAGAGTATGAGAGTTACAAAGAAGGGGAACAGACAGACAGACAGACAGACAGACACAAGACAGACGAACATACAAAAAATACAGAGATCTACAAAAAGAGACAGGGAGACACAGAAGAAGAAGAAGAAGAAGAAGAAAGAACAACAAAAGAAAACAAAACAGCATCACAACAACAATAACGCCACCACTAACCCACCACCAACAACACCACAACCACACCAACAACACCACAACCACACCAACACCACCACTAACCCACCACCAACAACACCACAACCACACCAACACCACCACTAACCCACCACCAACAGCAGACAGAACAAAATATCTTAAAAAAAAACAAAAAAAACAACACATTTACAAAAGCGAGATTTCCGAAAGACACCCCCGCACCCCCCCTAAAGCGTCTTACTATTTCTAAGAATAAAACAACCAAGGGGGTTCAGGGCGGGGCGGGGGGGGGGGGGGGACGGGGGGGGAACAGTAAAACAAACAAACAAAAACTGAGAAAAAAAATCGAACAAGAAAGACTCCCACCTGATCTTCGTCAAGGAGGCAGGGGGGGTCAGGAGGCAGGGGGGGTCAGGAGGCAGGGGGGGGGGGCGGATGGTATTCACCTAGAGACTGGCCACTGGGACGAGGTATCGACCACTCTCCGGAAAGAGGAAACGGAACAGAACAGCGGAACGAAGGGA
>NC_134900.1:15052765-15055265 GCF_041734735.1 Babylonia areolata | reverse complement strand
CATGATCTACCCCCCACGCCCCAACCCCCACCCCCACGAACCGGGTACAGACAGCGTTCATCGTGAAAGCGGGGTGCGTGTCACCACCCTTCTCCACCCCCTTCCTCACGCTGTCATGGAGTACAAAGGTTAACGGGTATGTTTCGTCATGAGTATCCACCCCTCGTGTCTACAGCAGGGATCCGCTCTGTACCAAGACGCCCATTTCACTGATTTACTTACAATACAGTACAGTACAGTACAATACAATACAATACAATACAATTTCATTAATTCCTTGCGAAGAACACACACACACACACACGCACACAGACAGAGGGCGGGGGGGGGGGTGGCAGGCGGGTGGAGAGAGAGAGAGAGAAAGAGAGAACACACACACACACACACACACACACGCGCGCGCGCGCACCCGCACACACACATACACACACAGAGGAAAATGACTGCTATATAACAATATATATATATACGTGTGTGTGTGTGTGTGTGTGTTTGTATGTGTGTGTGTGTGTGTATGTATACAATGACACATACAGACAGTCAGACAGGCAGGCAAACAGGCACAGAGATACACAGATACACAGAGACAGAAAGACAGATACTGTGACCGAAAAAAAACAAAAAAAAGTTGAGGGCAAACGTATGTACCGCGTTCCTGAGTTCATTTACAGCCTTCAATCATCAAAAGACGAAGCAGAAGCATTAAATCAAAGCACTGAACTGAGCTGAAATCCTCTATGATGGCAGGTACCAGGTAATTTCTGTAGGGCATGCCACCGTCGTCTCACAGGATTCTGAAATAAAAGAGCTTGGGGACATTCTGTTTGATGATCTTCTTGTTAACGCCAGGATATCATCATGCGTTGAGTACAGCCTTGTCACGAGGTCCCAAAACCTAAATGGACCTCCACAGGAGCATCATCATCATTATCATCATCATTGTCATCATCGTCATCCTCTTCCTTCATCATCAATATAGATAAAGCTGACCAACATACGTTACACGGAAATCACCTTCATCGTCAATATGAATAAAGCTAACCAACTCAACACACGCAAATTACCTTCATCGTCAATATGAATAAAGCTAACCAACTCAACACGCGTGGAAACATGGAAACTACCGATTCAATAGGAAAATCAGTATCGACCTTCATTCTCATGAGCCTGAGTATGGTGTGTTGATGTTGATCACCTCCTCATTACCACTCGGGTAAGAAGTGGATGGAAAAAGAGAGAGGGGAGAGGGGGGCGGGCAGAGGGAGGATTGAGAGAGACAGAGAGAGAGACAGACAGACAGACAGACAAACACAGAGACAGACACAGAGAGAGAGACAGACAGACAGACAAACACAGATAGACACAGAGAGAGAGAGAGAGGGAAAGAAAAAGAAACAGAGAGAGAGAGAGAAAGAGAGACAGACAGACAGACAGACCAACCGACCGAACAAACAGACAGACAGACAGATAAACAGACTAAAAGACAGGCAGGCACTCTGACAGACAGAAAGTGCATGTAGGCAGACAGACAGACAAAAAGACAGAGAGACCAACCAACAAAAAAAAAAGACAGACAAAGAGACAAAATACAAGAAGACAGAGTGATAAGGGAGACGTGAACAAGCAAGGACGGCCAGAGAGAAAGAGACAAACCGACAGACAAACAAACACACACAGACACACACACACACACAGAGACAGACAGACAGACACAGTCAGAGAGAAAACGGAACTGCCATGAGCCGCCCAACCCATTCCTTGACGCAAGCATTTACCCAGTGAAAGGAAGATTTCACCAGACCTCATTAACAGTCTTCGTGCTCATTAGGCCGTGCACGCAATGTTGGTGATCATCCCTTCTTATTCTTCTTCTTTCTGTCTTTCTTCTTCTTCTTCTTCTTTCTTTCTTTCTTTCTTTCTTTCTTCTTCTTTCCTTCTTTCTTCTTCTTCTTTCTTTTTTTTCTTTCTTTCTTCTTCTTCTCTCGGTCTTTCTTTCTTTCTTTCTTCTTTCTTCCCTTCTTTCTGTCTTCTCTCTGCCTTTCTTTCTTCTTCTTTCTGTCTTTCTTTCTTCTACTTCTTCTTTCTGTCTCTTCTTCTTTTTCTTCTTTCTTTCTTTCTTCTTCTTCTTCTTCTGCTTTCGTGGGCTCGTCACTCGTATCGATGAATGGCCTTTTTTTTTTTTACATCTATATCAGTTTTTTCACCTGCCATGTAGGCAGCCACACGACGGTTTCCGGGGCTGTACTTGCACGGTTTTCAAAAACCCACCAAAAACACTGGTACGGACTTCCGGATCTTTAACGTGCAAGGGTGGCCCTGTGTGCGTACACAGACATGAATGGGGATTAACTCTCTCCATACGAACGGCAAAAGAGACGACGTTAACAGCGTTTCACCCCAATTACCATCATCAAAATATTTCAAGCGGAAGGCTCTTATACTGAAGAGTTGAATGTTGACAAAGAATAAGAATACCACAATTCTGACGACGGAAGCTAAA
>NC_134900.1:15042765-15050265 GCF_041734735.1 Babylonia areolata | reverse complement strand
CCCTCCCCTCTCTCCCAACCCATCACTCCCTCCTCTCTCTCTCTCTCCACCTGTCACCCCCTCCTCTCTCTCTCTCCCCCCCAACCCACCAACCCATCCCTCCTCTCTCTCCCCCCAACCCATCCCTCCCTCCTCCTCTCTCTCTCTCCCAACCCATCCCTTACTCCCCCTCTCTCTCTCTCTCACTCTCCACCCACCCACCCCCTCTCTCTCTCTCTCGTCAACCATCTATAATTAAGAGCACCACATACTCATCTTGATCAGCACACAGACCGATCATTTCTGATGCTGCGGACCCTTAACCTGCCTGATCTTAACGACAGGAACCATCCCCCTGACCTGACCTGTCTCATTAAGAAAAAGGTCTCCCCTCTCCTACGTGCTCGTATATACAGCTCTGCAATCATGTCTTCCCATTGATAAGATAAACGAGGGGGGCGTGGTTTCACAGAGAAAGATTCCCCCGCTACACCCCTCCCCCCGACCCCTCCACACACCCCCCCCCCTCTCTCTCTCTTCCTCCCTCGCTTCGTTTACTCCCTTCCTCTCCCTCCTTTTAGCTCCTGCCCTCATTCATCCCCTCTTTCCTATTTCCCGTGACTGGGACTGGATCCGGAGGAGTTCAGTTTAATTCCAGATTTGAGGTCCCTTCCCCCCCCCCCCTCCTGTTTCCCATTTCCCGTAACAGATGGAACGGATCTAGATGGGTTAGATTTCAGCTTTTGAAGTCCTCCCTTTTTTTTTCCATGTAAGAGGAACGAAGACAAGTTTCATTATAATTCGTATCATATTGTCGACTTCATCTAAAAGGAAGTCATTACACAACACCCATAGTGAGTGAGGCTAGACATGGAGACAAACCACTGGAAGTGACAATACTGAAATAAATCAAACCATATAGCAGATATACAGCTCGTGTTTCTAGTGTTACTAATGCTGGATAGGGTCTTGCTATCACAGCTGTAGTTTGTGCATCTCTCTCTCTCTCTCTCTCTCTCTCTCTCTCTCTCTATATATATATATATATATATATATATATATATATATATATATATAATGTCATTGACGTTGTCGTCATCATCAAGGACCATCATCAAAAGATTCGTCTCTACAATCATCAGAACTATGCCACCATGGTCGAACATCTTCCCATTGATGTTCGTAAGCGAAGAGACGGCCATCATCATCATAAGTATTATTATTATCGTATTTTACTGACCACACAGAAGGCACGGCACGGCACATCAGACTGTTAAACTTCATCCTCCAAATCTACCATTAATCATCACCGTCGTAGTTGTCGTCTTCATCAGCAACACGAACCAGCCACGTGGCTGAAAGTCCAAACCAGACCGGCAAGATCACGCTGGCCTTCCCTTAAAGTAATCCCCAGATAACCTTGTGTGGGGGGAATCATCCCGAAATAAAGCCGTCTTCACCTGCAGGGGCTGTGAACGAAGTACGTCTGCTGTCATAGTACCCGCCGCCCTCACACACAGGTTCTGCTGCGACCAGATTGCTTGACACCAGCACTGGTTCTACGGTAATCGAAACACACCCTGTGCACAAACGCTCGCTCGGTCACGCGCGCGCGCGCACACACACATACATACATACACACACACACACACATACACACACACACACACACACACACAAGCACACAAAAACAAAAACAACATGTACACACATATAAACACACATGTATAAATACGCATACACTCACTCGCACACACACACACACACACAGAAACACCAAAAAACAAAAAAAAATATACACACATATAAACACACATTTATAAACACACACACACACACACACACACACACACACACACACACACACAAACAAACAAACAAACAACAAAAAACATATACACACATGTGTAAATACGCAGACACTCACACATCTCGAACACGCACGTGCACGGATCAGCAAGCAACTAGATAAATATCACACACTTAATTTTCTTTAAAAAGCATAACAACGTTGGAGGGAGTGAGGAACAAAAAAAACAAAAAACCCCACTGAAACATAACAATAACAAGCGCAGGATGGAGCACCGGCCCAGCAGGTAATTCGCCAGACTGGGAAGCGAGCGTCCTTGTGATCGATTCCCCCATAGTTCCGCACAGATCGGGATTTTACTCCCCCCCCCCCCTCCCCCCCCCCCCCCCCCCCCCCCCCCCCCCCCAACTCCTCCTCCATGAGTGGTGGTCTTGGTGCTAGTCTTTCCGATGAGACGACAAACCGAGGTTCTGTGTACAGCATGCATTTAGGTCAAGTTAAAGAACCCACGGCAAAGAGTTGTCCGTGAGAAAAAATTCTGTAGAATAAAATAAATTGACTAAGTACGCATACACTTGCAGATGGGGAAAGGAAAAATGAAACAAAAGAAACCCCCACCCCCACCCCCACCCCCCACCCCCCAAAAAAGGCGCCGCACTGTGAGGACGCACTTTTCCGAACAGGAGACAGAGGTAGATACTGACCTATAACTGCGCGTCGACTGGGCTGGACTCGAGCCAAATTGAAATTGAAACAAACAGTGTGCAGCACGCAGAAGATCAAATACGAACGTTACAGATCCTACAGTTCATGTGAGCGTTCGGTAGGTTAACGGAAACAATAACATACCCAGCATGTACATCCCCGAAAACGGAGTATGGCTGCCAACATGGCTATGTAAATGAACAAAACGGTCATACACGTAAAATGATAAACTGTGTGTGTGTGTGTGTGTGTGTGTGTGTGTGTGTGTGTGTGTGTGTGTGTGTGTGTGTGTGTGTGTGTGTGTGTGTGTGTGTGTGTGTGCGTACTTGCGAAGAAGAATGACACTTTAACTATCCGGACAAAATGAATTCTTTGCAACAAACTGAAAAAGAAATCGACCTTAAAACAGATGAATGAATAGATAGATAGAATAAATCAACGAAGAATGACACTTTCAATGGGTTTTTTTGTGTTGCTGTTGACAAAGTAAGATATGTGTTTTTCAAAGAACATAATTAATGACTCACTAGTAAAAATAATAAACTCTGTGTGTGTGTGTGTGTGTGTGTGTGTGTGTGTGTGTGTGTGTGTGTGTGTGTGTGTGCGTGCGTGCGTGCGTGCGCGCGTGCGTGCGCGCGCGCGCGCGCAGAAAAGACATCATGCATGACTGAAACCTTATTGAATCACACAGAAAACGAATGATGAGCGCAAAATGGCAGCTGTTAGTCGGCTCTATTATTACTACTATCTTTTTTTTATATTATAATTATTATTTATTTATTTATTTATTTAAGCTTATCTATTATTTATTCACCTTTCTTTCTTTCTTTTTTTCTCTCAAGGCCTGACTAAGCGCGTTGGGTTACGCTGCTGGTCAGGCATCTTGCTTGGCAGATGTGGTGTAGCGTATATGGATTTGTCCGAACGCAGTGACGCCTCCTTGAGCTACAGAAACTGAAACTGAAGTCGGCTCTACCCAGGAAAGCAGCCTGTTGAGCAAATGACTCCATGTTTGTAAAGCGCTTATTGCTTGGTCTCTCTGACAGGATAAGCGCTGTATATGCATAATATCATCATCATCATCAGATAACTACTGTTTATACACATTCTAGAGCCCGCAAAAACACACTAGCATGCAATCCTATTTACGTACAAGTGTCTCCTGCTTGTATCTGGACTAACTTCCGGCAAACTGATATGAACACGTATTAATTAAGTAATTATGAGGCATACTGGTTACGTCACTATATAATCATTATGACAGAGGACAAGTTTTACGACGTATCAACAGAGCAGCATCACCACTGTGTCAGCTTACGACGTAAAAATAAATAAATGGAACAAGCTGCCGTCATGATTAATAAAACGTTCTGCCTGGAAAAACCCTGCTTCTTCTTCTTCTTCGATCGCCTTTTCGAGACTTCCTTTCCCCCCAACTAATTAACAACCATTCAGTCAGCGACGTTCGCTAGTGGAAGCCGGAACTAAGTCCTTAGGGGCTGGGAATTCTAGAACTTTAAGCAAACCCTTTACTCATACCAGCCGCCGTGGCGAAGTGGTTAGCGTCGCAGACTGACTGCTGGGAGGACGCGGGTTCGAATCCCAGCGGAGGTGGGTTTTTCGGCCCGTGGCCGGCTCCTACCCAGAGTTGAGTGGGCTGTGGGCTTAAATGGGGAGACTGGGACCACACAGTCGAGTGTCATCCACTTCAAGGGTGCGTCTTTGGGTGTGTTGCTCTAATTACCTGACCAACACTGCAAGTGTCTGTATCTCTCGGGCCTGGTTAACGCCGGGATATCATTATGACAGAAAGCCTTGTCACGCAGTCCCAAACCAAAATGGACCTCCATAGCAACATCGGCATCGTCCTCGTCCTCCTCCTCCTCCATCATCATCACGTATGTGGCCTTTCATGCCCTGCTCTCATGGTGACCTCAGTTTCGATACCCCTCCACTTCCGTGCTTGGGGTGAGTCTTGTCAATGTCTTCAGTGTCGGCAGATTCATGAAGGGCTGTTGTTTGAGGGACGTGGCGGCGGTCTCCACTCTGGGAGGGAAACTCACTCAGTCTGGCTCCGCGACTAAGCCATCATTGTCGTTAGTACGGGGCTTAGTAGGTGGTGTCCTAAGTACGTTGAATCAGAACAGGCACCACTGAACATCACCATAGTGACTCAGCAGCAGTGTAGGGCCTCCTCTGATCGGGTGTGTGGCCTCCTGGCAACCTAACATCGATGGTTCCCTGCAGACTGCCGACGCTGGAACTGTGACGGACGAACGCGGGTGTGGCCGTGTATGGGGGAATCCAAAATGAACGGCGAAGGAGTAATGCCACTGAAACGGTGAAGATGATGGGGCAGAAAAAAAAAAAACAACAACAAAAAAACCTTTACTCAAACAGCGGAAAGGAGAGCTCTTTACGTCATAGACAAAGAAGATTTTGCTAGAGCCCGGAATGGCTAGGAGTGTGTTCGAGTGATTGATGTCCACAATTAGCCTGCGGTCGTCGATCAAAGAGACAGGGTGGAGGAGGGGGTGTGGAGGGTAGACGGAGAGAAAGAGGGGGGTGGGTGGGGGGGAGGGGGAGGGAAGAGAGTGGAGGTTGGGGTAGGGGGAGGATGTGGGGAGAGAGAGAGTGCAGATAGAGAGAGTAGTCGGTTGTTGTGTGCGTGCGTTGTGTGTGTGTGTGTGTGTGTGTGTGTGTGTGTGTGTGTGTGTTTGTGTGTGTGTTACGTTTTGTTTTTCAAATCGCTCTCTAGCTGATTACCTGCTAACTACACGTCAGGACAATTAATACCCCCCCCCCCCCCCCCCACACACACACACACATCCAAAGCTTTGTTTTCTCCAATGAACTGCTTGTTGTGAACCACACAAAAAAATGTCCTGACAGATGTTGCTTTCTCTGACTCCACCATGACTGGGTCACGAACCCCCCCCCCACTATACACACATCAAAGGGAGGTACGGCCGTGCAGTAAGAGAGTAGGGGGTGGGTGCGGGGGGCGGGGGGTGTACATGCACGAGAACGTAAGAAGAACTGGCCTATTTACAGCGGTCTGACCCTTGGCTTTTTTCTTGGGAGCGTTAAAGGTTTCTCTTTCTATTTGGGGTGATTGATTCTGGGTTCTTTTTCTTTCTTTTTCTTTTTTTTGTCTTTCTATCCTGTGTGTGTGTGTGTGTGTGTGTGTGTGTGTGTGTGTGTGTGTGTGTGTGTGTGTGTGTGTGTGTGTGTGTGTGTGTGTGTGTGTGTGTGATAGCGTGTGTGCGTCTGTGTGCACGGGCGCACGTGTGTGTGTGTGTGTGTGTGTGTGTGTGTGCATGCGCGCGCGCACGCGTGTGTGTGCGCGGGCGCACGTGTGTGTGTGTGTGTGTGTGTTAGAGAGAGACAGAGAGACAGACAGAGCTCAAGCAAGCACGGTCGGCTCCCTCTGTACCCCCTCGTTCACTCTATGCACACTTACTCTCTGAAAGACAAGCACTCCTTCCACCTTTCACAGTCTGGTGGTTGCGGAAGTTAAAAAAAGAAAAAGAAAAGAGAGTGCAGATAGAGAGAGTATTCGGTTGTTGTGTGCGTGCGTTGTGTGTGTGTGTGTGTGTGTGTGTACATGTGTGTGTGTTACGTTTTGTTTTTTTCAAATCGCTCCCTAGCTGATTACCTGCTCATTACACGGGGGGGGGGGGGGGGGGGGGGGGGGGGGGGGGGGGAGAGACACAGAGAGAGACAGAGAGAGAGAGAGAGAGAGACACTCCACCATGAAATCATGTTGTTTTATTATGCTTTTCATCTGTTTATTCATATCTCCTTAAATCTAAATAAAATAAAATAAAATAAAATAAAATACATTTCCCACAGTTGGGAATGTCAGTCTTCTTCAATCATTTATCTTATAAAAAAAATATATTTAAGAATTTTTTTTAACCCCAAAACAACCCAACAACTAGTAAGTCATTAATTATGTTCTTTGAAAAACACATGTCTTACTTTGTCAACAACAACAAAAAAAACATTGAAAGTGTCAATCTTCGTTGATTTATTCTATTTATCTATTCATTCACCTGTTTTAAGGTCGATTTCTTTTTCAGTTTGTTGCAAAGAATTCATTTTGTCCGGATAGTTAAAGTGCCATTGCTTCTTCGCAAGCACACACACACACACACACACACACACACACACACACACATGGACGCACAGACACAGACACAAAGACACAGACACACAGACACAAACACACAGATACATACACAAACACACACAGACACACACACACACACATGGACGCACAGACACACACAGACAGACACAAACACACATAGACACAGCCACATACAGAAACACACAGAGACACATAGACACACAGACACAAACACACACACACGCATGGACGCACAAACACAGACACACAGACACATACACAAACACACATAGACACAGACACATACACAAACACAGACCCCCACCCCCCAACACACACACACATTCCACCACCAGTTTATTTCATGGCTCCTGTGGTGGGGGGTGTGGGGGGGGCGGGAGGAGGAGGGCTTTGTTCACACAGTGTGTCAAGCAGGAGTGCATGTTTGTCTGTGGATGAGCCAAGTTTAGTCTTGCCAGCGTGGATGTATCTGAAAACTGCTGCACACATTTTGGTCGGCCCCTGAAATCATCCTCAGATTCCATCCAATCCAGCTCACAAATGCTACGCAGAAGCTACGGGCGGTAAATATTGACTTTTGTTTCTGTGTCTGGGGTTTCTTGGTGTGTGTGGGGGGGGGGCTGGGGGGTGGGGGGTGGGGGGGGGAGAGGGGGGGTGGGGAGGTGAGGGGTTGTGGTGGTGGCGAGTGTGTGTGTGTGTGTGTGTGTGTGTGTGTGTGTGTGTGTGTGTGTGTCTGTCAGGAAGTAAAGAAAGACGAGGATGTCTCTGTGTGTGTGTGTGTGTGTGTGTGTGTGTGTGTGTGTGTGCGTGCGTGTATGTGTGCATGTGTGTGTGTGTGTGTGTGTGTGTG
>NC_134900.1:15035265-15037765 GCF_041734735.1 Babylonia areolata | reverse complement strand
CAGAAACTGGGGAGGTTGTGAAAACTCCTTCCTTCTGATCTCTTTCAGTGTTTGTCGGACGATCATGTTCGCGATGTGTAGCGAGGGCTTTAGCCGTGCAAAGAACGTGTGAAAAAACGATTGTTGTGTGTTTGTGATATCTGTGTGTGTGTGTGTGTGTGTGTGTGTGTGTGATAGAGAGAGAGGCGTACACACACACACACACACACACACACACAATCTTCCCCTTCCAATACAGGCGCACACGCTCTCTCTCTACATCTGAATTTTCTTGAAAATACGGCAAGTGTGTGTGTGTGTGTGTGTGTGTGAAGATGGAAAATCTCAGGTAAGTTACGCCGGATAAAACTGCGCGCTTTCGGAAAATGTGCCATTTTTTCGGGAGCCATCTGCTGGCCCACTCTCAGTCACGTCAACAAAGAAACGTAAAACCGCGCGCGCGAATACTGAGACATTCGGAAATTTGAAGAAGACAATCTGAATGTCGACGCACGAGTTTCGTGTCTTCGCAAGTCGACTATCTGAGATGTTTTGAAGGTCATTTCTTGGTCTATGGTGTTGCAAAATAGCAAAGCAAAGACGTTGTTTTTTGGTTTTTTTTTCTCTATTACGAGTTGTTGTTGTTGTTTCTTTACGTTTCTTTTCTTTTCTTTTTTTTTTATCATTCGTTACGTAAAAACGTATGTGGTTTTGCTTGCTTTTTTCAAACGCGGCATTCAAATATCTGTCGTCTGTCTGTCAGTCTCTCTCTCTCTCTCTCTCTCTCGAGCGTGCACGGTTGTAGTTGTTAATCTTGCCACTAAAACTGAAGACTCTTTCATTCTGAATCAAATCTACTGTGCATGCACAGATTAATAGACGTGAGTTGATGCTCAGATTAACCCCCCCACACACACACACACTCTCTCTCTCTCTCTCTCTCTCGCTCGCTCGGTCTCTCTTCCCACCGGTCTGAATATTACAGAAAACCTGCAATGTTTAAATTGAAATTTACTAATGTCATCAACGTTTCTTGAAATCGTTCTGAAATGTTCTCTGTTTTTATATAAAGCTTTCAAATTCAGAGAAATTGCAACTGGATGACAACATTTTTTTTTTATTGTTCTACATACTGAACTGTAACACCGTTTTACTTATACTATTTTGTTTGATTGAATATTTGGACGTTCACCGGTATTGCAATGTGATGTTTACACACACACACACACACACACACACACACACACACACACACACACATATATATATACCCCACCCCCTCTCACAGCCCCTACGCCCACGGTTTTTTGTTTTTTTGTGTGTGTTGTTTTTTTTCGTCTAATATCACTTCAAGTGGAAAGACGTTAAACTGAAGACAACAACACGTACATACACACACACACACACACACACACACACACACACATATATATATATATATATATATATATATATATATATAATATGTAAAGATTAATGTTCCCATTCCCCTTCATAAGGGGCCTATGCCTACACATGAATAAACCATCTGGAATCTGGAATCTTCCCACCACCCCGGTCCCTCTCTCTTTGTCCCTCTGTCAGAATGATCTCACCCCTCCCTCTCTGTCCTTCCGAGGCTCTTCCCTCTCCACCCCCCCCCCCCCCCCCCGACCCCCCCCCCTCCTCCCCTTCCTTTTCTCTCTTACAGTCTGTTGATCACTCGGAACATTCTCAACCCTCTCTCTCTCTCACTCTCTCTCTCAATCTCTCTCGAACTGAACTTCCGACATATTTCTTCATCATTATCGTTGTCGAAAGTTCAGTGTCTCTGATCTAAGTTGTCCTTTATGCAGACGTGCTGAAGAAACCGAACTTCACTTTGTGTTGTGTCGCTCTGCTTTGAATGTCCTTAGACGTAAGTTGATTCCACACAAAAAAAATATTATAGACACCCTACTTTATTTCGACTTGCCATGCTTATGTCATCAACTAACGAAACTATTATAAAACAGTTTGCTGTTTGCTTATAATTATAAGGCTTTTAAGTTTCGCAGTGTATTATGTAGTTAATTATCATTAGTTGTGCACTATCCAATTTGTGGATTATCATTTGCAGTTTATCATTTTCCTTTTGTAATTTGTAAGATTTTGATTTTGAATGTTGGTTCACTGTGCTCACCTCATGAGGGGCCGTGGCCTTTATTGAATAACCTATCCGTATCCGTATCTCGAACTGAACTCTAGAAAGTTAACTGTGAGAACTTATATGAATTAACAATATTAATTTGAATAGTTCATTACAACAATCATCTGAAGCGTAACTACTTAGCACTGTTTGTTGTTGTTGTTGTTTATGCTTTTTTTTTTTTTAAACTCATTGTGTGATTGGTATATAACTTCCCCCTTCAGTTAGGGGCTAAGGCCTAAATCTGAATAAACCATTTCCTCTCTCTCTCTCTCTCCCTGTCTCTCTCTCTCCTCCTCCTCCTCCTTCTTCTCTCTCTCTCTCTCTCTCTCTCTGTCCTCTTCTTCTTTTTCT
>NC_134900.1:15025265-15032765 GCF_041734735.1 Babylonia areolata | reverse complement strand
GCATTAATTTGTTTGAGCTGTGCGCAGTTCGTTTGTATGTAGCTCCTGGCTTCGAAATGACAGCCCTGGCTATAATAACCCTAGCGGTCTGCTGACCCACGAACAACGTTGTTTGGTTTGAAGAATTAAAAAAAAAAAAATTAAAAAAATAAAAAATAAAAAATCGATTCGTATCGCCCTTCTCCTTTCTTCTTCCCTCTCCCCAGTCCTAACAAAAAAAATTAATTGTAAGCACGAAACATAGCAACAACAATAACAATAATAATAATAATAATAATAATAGTGATGACGAATAACAGTAACAACACTGTGAATAATAATACTAATAATCATACTAATAATAGTAATGATGAAAATAATGATGATGATGATAATAATAATAATAATACTAATAAAACAACAACAATAATAATAATAACAATAATAATAATAATGATAATTAATAACAAAGATAATAATAATAATAAAAAGAATGACAATAATAATAATAAGAAGAAGAAGAAGAAGAAGAAGAAGAAGAAGAAGAAGAAGAAGAAGAAGAAGAATGATACTAACAGTTGCTTTTTAAAACAGGATATCAGGACCAAAATGTTACCAGACTATTAAATGAATTATAAAAAAAAAAAATCATACCGACGACGGCAGCTATCAACCTATCAACATCAACAACAACATCAGCAATAATAACAACAACATGTAACAACACTTCTACGACAGCTGCTCTGACAAGAACGAGATTACAACATCATCAACAAGAACGACAAAACGACAATGCTTACAGAAAGAAATGAAAAATAAATAAATAAATAAATAAATAAATAACAAAAATAACCAATAACCAAACAAATGAAATAATAATAATAATAAAAATAAATAAGTTTACTTGTAATTCATCCAGACACACACACACACACACACACACACACACACACACACACGCAAAAACAAAAAACAAAAAAACAACAACAACAACAACAACAAAAAACAACCAAAAAAAAACCGCTACACACAGAAGAAAACCAACCTCGAAAAACGAAACCTCTAACAACAACAACCCCCCCCCCACCCCCACCCCCCCAAAAACAACAACAAAAAAACAACCAAACACGCAAAACCCACAAACCACCAAAATCCCACCACTCAAAAGAACAAACTTCCTACCCCTCGACCTCCTCTCAAAGAACCCCCCCCTTCCCCCCCAACAAAAACCACAAACCACCGTTATCCCCACCACTCAAGAGCGAAAAAATAAAACAAACAAAAAAAACCCCAAAACAACAAACTTCCTATACCCCTCGACCAGCACTCGAACCTACCACTTGACTCTTCCAGCCAGCTCCTCTCCCCACACACCCTCCAGGACACACACACACACACACACACACACACACACACACACACACACACACACACACACACACACACACACACAATGACCACGTTGCCCAACACCAGAGGGTAGTGGGCTGGATGGAGTACCTTGTTCACACAACACTTGACGGACATCAAGAGAGGTCCTATCCTGCCTGGTTTAGTTTCGAGGCTCTGGCGAGGAATGTCCAGCCAGAGCCCGATAAAAAATAAAAATTAAAAAAACCCAAAAAAACAACAAACGGAACAGCAGGTCACTAAACACCCTTGGCGTGAAATCCCTTGTCCAAAGCCACGAGTGCGGGGTGGGTGGGTGGGTGGAGGGGGACCATTTATAGTATTCGACAGGAGTTTTTAGTCCGTGTGAATTCTGCCCCCCCCAGGGGTTGAATGTTGTGGTGAAGTGTGGTGTGGTGTGGTGTGTATGTGTGCATGCATGCGCGTGTGTGTGTTTGTATGTATAAATGTGTGTATGTATATAGCTGTGTGTGTGTGTGTGTGTGTGTGTGTGTGTGTGTGTGTGTGTGTGTGTGTTCCCCCAATCTAAGCTCTGAGCACACTGATTTATTTTTCCCCCGGGGAAGCTGAAGGGTTAGAACGTGATAGGAAAGTTATGTTTGGATGACCGAGACATTGACAAATTTTGATGAGAAGGGATTGTGGATGCTTCGATGTTTCAGAAAGAATTGAACATGGTGAGAGAGAGAGAGAGAGAGAGAGAGAGAGAGAGAGAGAGAGAGAGAGAGAGAGACGCGGAGAGAGAGACAGCGAGAGCTCTCTCTCTCTCTCTCTCTCTCACACACACACACACACACACACACACAGCGCGCGCGCAGGTGCAGACAGCAAGCGAACAAACATAATTATCTAGATCTACACAGAGACATCACCTGAAGGGAGGAGGGTGCGGGGGGTGGTGGTGGTGGTGGTGGTAGTGGAGGAACAATCTTTCCAGTTGTTCTGTTACTTTGACAGACAACAGACACAAACTGAGAGACGAAAAAAAAAAAAAAAAAACTCCGGGCCAAATCCAACACGAGGTAAACTCCCCCTCTCTGTCTACACCGTCCAAGTAATAACACTTCTGCAACCGATCGATTAATTAAGAAACAGACGGTGTGCGCCATGTACCTACCAGACCCACCCATATTATAATCCTACGCATCACTGCGTCGCGCGACCACTATGACATCCAGTCAAACGCACCTAATTAAAAAGAAAAATAATACCAAGGCCCACAGGGCAAAGAAGAAGAAAGAAAAAAAAAAAAAAGCCGCACTGGGACATACCCTGTTCACGCTCTGATCGGCTCATAAGTGCCAAAGGCCCGGACTGCAATGACCTCTGTGATTAATGGCGCGTATGTGTGTGTGTGTGTGTGTGTGTGTGTGTGTGTGTGTGTGTGTGTGTGTGTGTGTGTGTGTGTGTGTGTACCAGGGGTATTTTTGCGTTAAAAAAAATTGCAGTAAGTCGCCGTGTGGCTATTAAATAAAGAGCTGCCTTAAAAGTACGGCGGACCCAAAAACCCATGAAAGGGCGTTTTGTCAATCAGTCGTTCATCAAACCTCCACGTGGAACCAACAGCGATGGCACCAGGACTCTTGTAATACTTTCGAATGCCAGACGGGGGGGTGGGTCATCCACCCGGACAGACACACCCACTGACTCCGCTCCCTCGAACAAACGACACCCTCACCAAACCAAGACCCAAACAAATGAACAACATGACTTTAATAAAAAAAAAAAAATAAAAAAAAAATAAAAAAAAGGGGGCGTACTTAGACCATTAGGTCGTTCAGTTCAACAACTCACAAGAACGACAAGAATGCCACGAGTCGTCGCTATACAATTCGTTGAGCTATGTTAAAAGGCTTATGTGTATTTCTTCGGTGGGTTATGGAAACATGAACACACCCAACATGCACACCCCCCCCCCCCCCACCCCCCACCCCCCACCCACGAAAACTGAGTATGTCATACACGTAAAAGCCCACTCGTGTTCATACGAGCGAACGTGGGTGTTGCAGCCCACGAACGAAGAAGCAGAAGTATGTATTTGTTTGTTTCATTGTTGCTGTTGTTCTTCTTGTTCTTTTTCTTGTTGTTTGTTTCATTGGGGGTAGGGAGGAAGCGGGTATATGGGGCGCGAAAGGGGGAAGGGGGTGGGGGTGTGTTGGAAGAGAAGGTGAAGGAAAAGTTAGAGAAGAGATAGGAGGTTGATCAACAACAACGGCAAGGGCTGAGGACAGGTGAGGTGAGGCAGGTGAGATGAAGAAACACACACGAGAGGACTGCTAGGGGGCTTGGAGGGGTGTCAAACCGTGGCTGTTGTTACCATAGCAACTGATCATCGAGTCCAGTCTAGGTCACCATACCCTGTGACAAGTTTTTTTTTTCTTTTTTTTTCTTTTTTTTTTTGCCGGTTGTTGCTGTGTTTCAGAAACCACGACTGGTTGCGAAGGGACTCTGACACAGCGTGAACAAGAATGCCAGAAAATCAGTAAGAACACGCGCGTCCATAGACACGCCCACACATACGCAAGCACGCACATGCACACACACACACACACACACACACGCACACACTAGCGCACGCACGCACACACACACACACACACACACACACACACATATATATATACACATATATATATATATATATATATATATATGCATATGGATAAATAGATAAAGCTTGAAGTGCACACGTTCCTGTTTTCAATCACACATGAGCGAGTACATGTATTCTTTCTCGTAGGTCTCTGGTTTCTAAGATCTCAACACACACACACACACACACACACAAAGAAGCTTCACATGACATTTCCTCCCCCCCCCCCCCCCCCCCCTCCAACCAGTCTCTTGCAAAAAAAAAAAAAAAAAAAAAAAAAAATCGCGAGAGAGACACCGGGACTCTCCTGATCACGTGCCCCAAACGGCAGGACCAATCAGAACTCAATTTGCCAACCGCCGACATTTCCGACCGCCGTCCCAGTCAGAGAGATAAGAAACTTGTTGACTGCACGCACTCCACTCCACCGTCAGGAGTAAAAAGGGAAGGTCGGGGGTGGTGATGTAAAGGGGCGGCGGGGGGGGAGGGAGTGACAAAAACATGAGTCAGACAGAGGGGTGGGTGGAGGTGGAAGACGAAGGGGGTGTTACAAAAGGGAGGGTGGGGTGGAGGGGGTGCGAAGGGTGGGGAGGAGGATGCGGAAGCCAAAAAAAAAGCTTGGGTGAGGAAAGTGTTGGGTGACATTTTATTTTTTTTCCATTCAAAACGCACAGAATAACCAAGTCATCCTTCATCCACTCCACGGTGTGTTAAAGCACGTCAGATAATATGAATACAATGAAAATGAAACTATGGCGTGTTGAAGTGTCAAAAGGTGGAACGAGACATTATTCTAGGGGGGTATTTGTATTCCTATTTGTATTTCTCTTTTTATCACAACAGATTTCTCTGTGTGAAATTCGGGCTGCTCTCCCCAGGGAGAGCACGTCGCTACACTACAGCGCCACCCAGTTTTATTTGTTTCTCCTATCGAAGTGGATGTTTCTACAGAATTTTGCCAGGAACAAGCCTTTTGTTACCGTGGGTTCTTTTACGTGCGCTAAGTGCATGCTGCACACGGGCCCTCGGTTTATCGTCTCATCCGAATGACTAGCGTCCAGACCACCACTCAAGGTCTAGTGGAGGGGGAGAAAATATCGGCGGTCGAGCCATGATTCAAACCAGCGCGCTCATATTCTCTCGCTTTCCTAGGAGGACGCGTTACCTCTAGATGTGAGGAGAGGGGGAGGGGAATGAGAGAGAGAGAGAGAGAGAGAGAGAGAGAGAGACAGAGAGACAGAGAGAGAGAGAGACAGAGACAGAGAGACAGAGACAGAGACAGAGACAGAGAGAGGAAAGTTAGAGGGAAAGAGAGGGAGAAAGAGAGAGAGAGAGGGAGAGAGACAGACAGAGACAGAGAGAGAGAGAGAGAGGAAAGTTAGAGGGAAAGAGAGGGAGAAAGAGAGAGAGAGGGAGAGAGAGAGAGAGAGAGAGTCCATGTTTTTTTTTCTTCTAATTTCCCTGTTTCGTGGAGTCATGAAGACGGCTCTCTCAAGACTGCCGATACTGAACCCGAGCAACCGACTGGAAGATGTCGTAAGACCTTGACTTACACTCCGCATCAAACTCCCTTCCAATCTTCCCCGAGACAAACACACAGAGAGACGCTGAGACTCCACTGATCACATGCCCCCACGACAGAGAAAGAGCTAGGAGCTTCACATGGATTCCCCTCCCCCCACCCCTCGAGCCACCACCTCCACAGCGACCTCTCGCAAAACAAACGCGCGAGAGAGACGCCGAGACTCTTCTGATCACGTGTCTTTACGGCAGGACCAATAAAAGCTCCAGTTGGCAACCGCCATCATTTCCAGACCCTCCCAGTCGAAGAGGCGAGATACCTGCCACAGGCATCAGGGATCTTCTTCTTCTTCTTCCTCGTTCGCCTCCCATTAGATAAGAGAGAGAGAGAGAGAGAGAGAGAGAGAGAGAGAGAGAGAGAGAGGAGTTAGAGGGAAAGAGAGGGAGAAAGAGAGAGAGAGAGAGTCCATGTTTCCTGTTTCGTGGAGCCATGAAGACGGCTCTCTCAAGACTGCCGATACTGAAGCCGAGCAACCAACTGGAAGATGTCCTAAGACCTTGACTTACACTCCGCATCAAACTCCCTTCCAATCTTCCCCGAGACAAACACACAGAGAGACGCTGAGACTCCACTGATCACATGCCCCCACGACAGAGAAAGAGCTAGGAGCTTCACATGGATTCCCCTCCCCCCACCCCCTTCGAGCCACCTCCTCCACAGCAACCTCTCGCAAAACAAACGCGCGAGAGAGACGCCGAGACTCTTCTGATCACGTGTCTTTACGGCAGGACCAATAAAAGCTCCAGCTGGCAACCGCCATCATTTCCAGACCCTCCCAGTCGAAGAGGCGAGATACCTGCCACAGGCATGAGGGATCTTCTTCGTCTTCTTCTTCTTCCTCGTTCGCCTCCCATTAGATGAGCAGCCCGGTGTCCTCGATGAAGGCTGCCATCCGTCGCAGCTCCTCCAGGGTGCCGTACAGTTTAGCTTCCATCCACTGTTGTCGGTCTTGGCCAGTACTTCCTCCTGGATGTTGCTTGCGTCCTACAGTTTTGAAGGACGTGGTCGGTTGGTCCCTCACAAGGGCACTCTCCACTTTGTCCAGAGCTAAATTTTGTGTGCATGTGTTGGAGCAGGCGGTTGTGTCCAGTCCTCAGGCGGAAGATGTGGGGGATGTGAAAGGGGAATAAAAAGGTGAGATGGCAAAGCCTGGGGAGGGCGGAGGTTGGGAAGGTGTGTGTTGTTAACAAAGAGGCAAAGAAAGGAGAGGGACGAGGAAGCTCATACACGACAATTTTCCGGAACGCTGGTTACTGGGGCTTTTTTTTGGTGTGTGTGTGTGTGTGTGTGTGTGTGTGTGTGTGTGTGTGTGTGTGTGTGTTTCCTCGGAAAACCGCTAGCTTCTGCCATAAATTTAGCGAAAGACCTTTTTTTCTTTTCTTTTTTTTTTTCTTTTTCAAAGTGTGTGTGTACATACATGGGGGAGAGATAGGAGAGGGACAGAGAAAGAGAGAGATATTTGCTTCACTTCGCCCATTCAAATACCTTGGAGCAATAGTTTCAGATGAGGGGTCCAAGCCTGATAGTCATTACGCCAGGACATTCAATATCAGCTGCAACACGCCATATTACTGAACCCCATGGAAGACAGGCAGTCATAGCTGCCAAGTAAGAGGATCTTGCTTCTTCTTTCTACTCAGTTCGCTCCATTGTGTGAAACCTGGATGTCCTCGATGAAGGGATGTCAGCGCCTCAGAGGGGTACAGTTGCTTCCATCCACTGCTGTCTGTTGGCATCTCTTGACTAAGCCTACATTATTGAGGAAGGAGTACGGATTAGGCCAAAGGCCCACTTGTCCAAGCAAATTTTGTCCATGTCAGCAAGCGTGGCGCAATAAAATGGGGCAGTGAAAGGGATAGGGAGCATTGCAAAAGGCTCGGAGGGCAGGAGGTGGGAAGGAGAGTGTTGTAACAAGAGGCAAAGAAAGAGAGGGAAG
>NC_134900.1:15015265-15020265 GCF_041734735.1 Babylonia areolata | reverse complement strand
AACAAGAACATACCCAGCATGCACACCCCCGAAAACGGAGTATGGCTGCCTACATGGCGGGGTAAAAACGGTCATACACGTAAAAGCCCACTCGTGTGCATACGAGTGAACGCAGAAGAAGAAAGGGGGAAAACACAGAAACACATGTACAAACACACTTACATTAAATGACAGAGAGAGAGAGAGAGCCAGACAGACAGACAGACAGAGTGGAACAGAGAGAGACCAGAGAGACACAGAGAGAGAGAGAGAGAAAGAAGGGAGGGAGGTGAGAGAGACAGGCAGGGAGAGAATGGCAGAGACAGAGAAAAAGAAGGAGACAAAGACAGAGAGAGAGAGAAAGAGAGTGAGAAAGGACAGAAAGAGAGAGAGAGAGCGGGAGGAGGGACGGGGCAGAGAGGAAGAGAGAGAGAGTTGCGAGGGCTGGACGAGAAAACACACACACACACACACACACACACACACACACACACACACAAAGGAGAGAGAGAGAGAGAGAGAAAGTGACAGACATGCAGACAGACCGAAACAGACAGGCATAAAACCAAACCAAACAACAACAACAACAACAAAAAACCGATATGTTTCGACGACGATAATACATCAAACTAATGCTCTCACACACAGTCTGTTGTATCGACCCAGCAGAAGAAGAGCTTGGTTCTGGATCGTAGTCAGCAATATTCTGGCAACGGGACGCGAAACTGGCGGAAAAACAATAATCATCTAAAAACATGCAGTGTGGGAAATCAAAGCACGTCTGAGGAAGTAATGAGGAAATGAGGGGGCGGAATGGGGGAGGATGATGAGGAGGCCAGGTTGAAGGGCGTTGAGGGTGGGGGGGGGGCGTGGTGGGGGGGGGAGAACTATGACAAACACACAGAGAAAGCGGAGGTGTCTGGAATCTTGATTTTTTTCGACTTTCCGCTGGATGACCTGACATCTTACACTATGTGTGTCTGTGAACTGTCTGCTTCCCCCTTGCTCGCTCTGTGTGTGTGTGTGTGTGTGTGTGTGTGTGTGTGTGTGTGTGTGTGTGTGTGTGTGTGTGTGTGTGTGTGTGTGTGTGTGTGTGTGTGTGTTTGTGTGTGTGTGTGTGTGCGTTTGTGTGTATGTGTGTGTGTGTGTGCGCACGCGCTACCGAGAACGCTCCATTCCCAGTCGAAAAAAATGGAAGAAGTTATTCTTCCGCTATGATGTCCTTTCTCCCTCTTTACACCCCCCCCCCCTCTCTCTCTCTCTCTCTCTCTCTCTCTCTCTTCACACCCCCTCCCCCCGCCGTTCCCTTTCCCTCCTCTCTTTCTCCACCACTTGCTAACCGTTTCTCTCCCCAACCCCATCCCCACACCCCCTCCCTCCCTCCACCACTTCCAGTCGGGCACAGAACCCGTTCCATTTTACACCACCTTTTCCTCTTCAGGTAAAAGAGACACGTGGACGTCACTACGCGTATCAATGACAACCTGGAAAGACCGCCGCTCATGGACACACGGAAAAGGAAACGAAAATCCCTACCAAACTCCCCCATCCTCCAAGACATTTGTTTTTTAATGGAAAAAAAAAAAAAAATCCCGTAACTAACAGCAGCACCGATGAGAAATCAATAACCCCCCCCCCCCCAAAAAAAGGAAGAAGCGAGGCCATTGAACGAGAAAAGAAACGAAGAGTTGAACCCAGTTCTTCTCCCCTTAGCAAGCTGCAAGCAACAAGGAAGGAAGGAAGGACAAGTCTGATTTACATTACTCTTCCCCGAAGCAAAAAAAAAACCAACTCGTCTTGTCTCTTTTGGCGTGTTCCAGGACCAGAGCGAAATTACCCGATCCGCTTGCTTTTTATA
Organism: Babylonia areolata; assembly: GCF_041734735.1. NCBI lineage: Eukaryota > Metazoa > Mollusca > Gastropoda > Neogastropoda > Buccinidae > Babylonia > Babylonia areolata. The sequence continues at coordinate 15,018,428 of NC_134900.1, read as the reverse complement.
CCGGTCTACGTACGATTGTGCCGAGATCTGGCTTACATGAGACGATCTTAGCAAATGCTAAGTTAGCTTAGAGTTAAGAATGTCCCAATGCATATGTAATTTACGGTGGAGAAGTTGCATGGGGGTGATCTTTTTCAGCGTTGAGTTTGCTTAGAGTTCAGAATGTTCCAATGTATATGGGATTTACGGTGGTTAAGTTGCAATGGGTTATCTTTGCCGCGTTCGGTTTGCTTAGAGTTAAGAATGTCCCGATGTATATGCATTTTACGGTGGATAAATTGCACTGGGTGATGTTTGCAGTGCTAAGTTTGCTTAGACTTAAGAATGTTTCGATGTATATGCGATTTACGGTGGATAAGTTGCATGGGGTGATCTCTGTAACGCTAAGTTTGCATTTAGAGTTAAGAATGTTCGAATGTATATGCAATTTATCGTGGAGAAGTTGCATGGGGTGATCTTTGCAGCGTTCAGTTTGCTTAGAGTTAAGAATGTTCCTATGTATAATTATATAATTTAAGGTGGATCACTTGCATGGGGTGATCTTTGCAGCGTTGAGTTTGCTTATAGTTAAGAATGTCCCGGTGTATATGTAATTTACGGTGGAGCAGTTGCATTGGGTGATCATAGCAGTGCTAAGTTTAATTAAAGTTAAGAATGTTCCTAAGTATAATAAAATTATGTAATTCATTGTTGAGAAGTTGCATGAGGCGGTCTTTGCAGCGCTAAGTTTACTTAGAGTTAAGAATGTTCCTATGTATAATTATGTAATTCAAGGTGGATAACTTGCATGGGCTGATCTTTGTGGCGCAAAGTTTGCTTTGAGTTAAGGATGTTCTTATGTATATGCAATTAATTTTATGGTGGAGAAGTTGCATGGGATGATCTTTGCAGCATTGAGTTTGCTTAGAGTTACGAATGTCCCGATGTGTATGCAATTTACGGTGGATAAGTTGCATGAGGCGATCTCTGCAGCGCGAAGTTTGCAGTTGGAGTTAAGAATGTTCCTATGTATATGCAATTTACAGTGGATAAACTGCACTGGGTGATCTTTGCAGCGCTAAGTTTACTTAGAGTTAAGAATGTTCCTATGTATATGCAATTTACGGTGGAGAAGTTACATGGGGTGATCTTTGCAGCGTTGAGTTTGCTAACAGTTAAGAATGTCCCGATGTATATATGCAATTTATGGTGGATAACTTGCATTGGGTGATCTTTGCAGCGCTAAGTTTATTTAGAGTTAAGAATGTTCCTATGTATATGCAATTTACGGTGGATAAATTGCACTGGGTGATCTTTGCAGTGCTAAGTTTGCTTAGAGTTGAGAAAGTTCCTTTGTATATGTAATTTACGGTGGATAAGTTACACGAGGTGATCTTTGTAGCACTAAATTTGCATTTAGAGTTAAGAATGTTCCTATGTATATGGAATCCACCGCGGAGAACATTCTGAACTCAAAGCAAACTTAGTGCTGCTTTGCATCGCTTAAAAGTTTGCTTAGAGTTAAGAATGTTCCTATGTATATGGAATTTACCGTGCAGTCAGGGGCATTTCAGAACTCTAAGCAAAGTTAACGTTGCTCAGTTCACTCATACAACCCACCCAAAGGCAACACCTAACCGACAAACCTGACAGGATATTATGGTCAACAGTGTTCAAGGCAACACCTAACCGACAAACCTGACAGGATATTATGGTCACAGTGTTCAAGGCAACACCTAACCGACAAACCTGACAGGATATTGTGGTCAACAGTTTCCAAGGCAACACCTAACCGACAAACCTGACAGGATATTATGGTCAACAGTTTTCAAGGCAACACCTAACCGACAAACCTGACAGGATATTATGGTCAACAGTTTCCAAGGCAACACCTAACCGACAAACCTGACAGGATATTATGGTCAACAGTTTTCAAGGCAACATCTAACCGACAAACATGACAGGATATTATGGTCAACAGTTTCCAAGGCAACATCTAACCGACAAACCTGACAGGATATTATGGTCACAGTGTTCAAGGCAACATCTAACCGACAAACCTGACAGGATATTATGGTCACAGTGTTCAAGGCAACATCTAACCGACAAACATGACAGGATATTATGGTCAACAGTTTCCAAGGCAACACCTAACCGACAAACCTGACAGGATATTATGGTGAACAGTTTTCAAGGCAACATCTAACCGACAAACCTGACAGGATATTATGGTCAACAGTTTCCAAGGCAACATCTAACCGACAAACCTGACAGGATATTATGGTCAACAGTTTCCAAGGCAACATCTAACCGACAAACCTGACAGGATATTATGGTCAACAGTTTTCAAGGCAACATCTAACCGACAAACCTGACAGGATATTATGGTCAACAGTTTCCAAGGCAACACCTAACCAACAAACCTGACAGGATATTATGGTCAACAGTTTCCAAGGCAACATCTAACCGACAAACCTGACAGGATATTATGGTCACAGTGTTCAAGGCAACATCTAACCGACAAACCTGACAGGATATTATGGTCACAGTGTTCAAGGCAACACCTAACCGACAAACATGACAGGATATTATGGTCAACAGTTTCCAAGGCAACACCTAACCGACAAACCTGACAGGATATTATGGTCAACAGTTTTCAAGGCAACATCTAACCGACAAACCTGACAGGATATTATGGTCAACAGTTTCCAAGGCAACATCTAACCGACAAACCTGACAGGATATTATGGTCAACAGTTTCCAAGGCAACATCTAACCGACAAACCTGACAGGATATTATGGTCAACAGTTTCCAAGGCAACATCTAACCGACAAACCTGACAGGATATTATGGTCAACAGTTTCCAAGGCAACATCTAACCGACAAACCTGACAGGATATTATGGTCAACAGTTTCCAAGGCAACATCTAACCGACAAACCTGACAGGATATTATGGTCACAGTGTTCAAGGCAACATCTAACCGACAAACCTGACAGGATATTATGGTCACAGTGTTCAAGGCAACATCTAACCGACAAACCTGACAGGATATTATGGTCAACAGTTTTCAAGGCAACATCTAACCGACAAACCTGACAGGATATTATGGTCAACAGTTTCCAAGGCAACACCTAACCGACAAACCTGACAGGATATTATGGTCAACAGTTTTCAAGGCAAC
>NC_134900.1:15005265-15010265 GCF_041734735.1 Babylonia areolata | reverse complement strand
ACACACATATATATATATATATATATATATATATATAACACTTTATCTTATCTTATTTTTTAATTTAGTTTTTGTTCATTCCGGACACATTATTCCGGACATTAACTACCTTCGTCTAATATCACATCAAGTGAACACGTACATACGTTAAAACCGAAGAGCACACACACACACACACACACACACACACACAGAGAGAGAGAGAGAGAGAGAGAGAGAGAGAGAGAGAGAGAGAGAGAGAGAGAGAGAGAGAGAGAGCAAACAAAACATATATCAAAGGGAATGTAAAATACACATGACAACTTTTGGATCCAAGAATAAATACTTGAAAGGGAGGCAAATCTTGGCTAAAGGACCTTTGCTCGGTGAAGCGGGCAGTCTTTTTTGACAAGTATTTTGGACAAGAATTCACATGAAGAAAAAATCCCACACACGCTTGGATCTGCTCAAAAGGGGGTTACAATCCTCCGCTGCTGATCCACTGTACTTTTGTTGCTCAACTTCACAAACCCAACAACTGTGTGGATGAAGAAAAAGAAGAACAACAATCAGTTCTTTCAGCACGTAACGAATTATACGGAAGGTACTGATCATAGATACGTTAGAGAGAGATAGAGAGAGACACAGAGAGAGAAGGAGAGACAGAGAGAAGGAGACACAGAGAGAAGGAGACACACAGAGAGAGGGAGAGACAGAGACAAAGAGAGAAAGAGAGACAGACAGAGGGAGAGAGAGACAGAGAGAGACACAGAGAGAGAGAGAGAGACAGAGATAGAGACAGAGAGAGAGAGAGGGAGAGAGAGATGTAAGCAAAGAACGACAAATCCAAAAGGAAGCAACATATGATACCGATCAACAACAAAGCCTAATTTTAGTGTAAATTCTCTCTCATTTTTCAATGCTTTCGGAAAAACGCTTATCAATAATTATGTGATTTGGAAAACAGGAAAAACAAGAAGGCGGCGAGAGAGAGTGAGAGAGATTGATGAGAAAGGATTTTCCAACAGGTAAAAAATAGAGAGGCTGGGGAAGATGAGGGATGAGAATAACGGTGTGTGTGTGTGTGTGTGTGTGTGTGTGTGTGTGTGTGTGTGTGTGTGTGTGTATGCGCGCGCGCGCGCACGTGTGTGTGTGTGTGTGTGTGCTTGTGTGCGTTCTGCGTGTGTGTGTGTGTGTGTGTGTTTGCTTGCATGCGGTGTGTGTGTGTGTGTGCGTGTTTGCGTGCGTGCGTGCGTGCGTGTGTGTGTGTGTGTGTGTGTGTGTGTGTGTGTGTGTGTGTGTGTGTGTGTGTGTGTGTCCGCGCGCGCGCGGGCGTGTGTGTGTGTGTATGTGCTTGTGTGCGTTCTGTATGTGTGTGTGTGTGTGTGCGCTTGTGTGTGTGCTTGTGTGCGCTCTCTCTCTCTCTCTCTCTCTCTCTCTCTCTCTCTCTCTCTCTCTCTCTCCTCTCTCTGTGCCGAAACACAGGATGTTTTGTGACGGACCAACATCTCGCTGCCGCGTACAGTCCGGTACCGCAGAAGACATCGCGGGAGGAGTGGTGTGGCATGCTGCAACAGGTCTGCAAGGAACTGAAACCTGCATTTATGGTCCGCTGGTGTCTTTTTTTTTTTTGCTGGTGACTGACATGCACAGAACGGCTTCATCATCCTGGCGTGGGGAAAGAGATTGGCTCACCGTCCGAAATAGTGAAAATATGCGTGCATGTACACAAACGCGCGCGCGCGTACGCACCCTCCCCTCCCTCCTCCCCGCCCCGCCACACACACACACACACACACACACACACACACACACACACGTTCTCTCTGTCATTCTCACACACACTCTCTCTCTGTGTCTCACTAACACTCACGCGCCCGCGCACACACACACACAGACACAGACACAACAGAGACTCTCTCTCTCTCTCACACACTCACACACACACACACACACACACACACTCTCTCTCTCTCTCTCTCTCTCTCTCTCTCACTAACACACACCCTCTTATCCAACACCAACACCCTCCACCCGCTAATAATTATGACCACACAAAACATCAAACCTCACCCCCAACGCACACCAAACACCATCCAGCTCACACCACCACCACCACCACTACCACCACACTGCTTTGCCCCCTGCCCTGTCGCTGACAGGATCAATTACCTCCCGTGGTCACTGACCTGGACCCCCCACCCCCACCCCCGCCCCTCACCTCCCCCTCCCTACACACCCTCACGCCCACCCACACTACCTCACAACAATTAACCCTCTTAAGTGCTGCCTCCCTCTCTCCCAAACTCCCATCTCATCCCTGTAGTATTCCCCACCTCCCAATTAACCCCTCTCAGAGCTGTCCATTAACACCCAGATACTACATACCAGCTACTACTACACACACACGTCTCCAAATCAACCCTCTAAGAGCTGACCTTCCACTGCCCGATACTGCGTACACCCGTCCTCCTCCAAATTAACCCTCTAAGAGCTGCCCCTTTCTTCCACCAGCCACAAGTCACTAATGCTCTCTCCTACTCCCACCGCCCCCACCCCCCCCCCCTACCCCCCCCCCCCCCGAGCCCCCTCCCAACCCTAGCCAACAACAGAATATCAAATTCACTAATTCGCGCAACGTTCCCACTCTCTTGATAATAAAGTGTATAAGCCTGAGTGCGCATCCCTGTCCACGTCTGATGGAACTGAACACGACCGGAGGAAAAAAAAGACGAAAATAAGATGAATCTCTGTCGTGTATGTTTATTTTATTTTATTTTATTTTATTTATCTTTTTCTTTCTTTAATCATTTTCTAGGTTGCTTGTTGTTGTTGTTGTTGTTGTTGTTGTCGCTTTTCTCCCTTTACTGACAACGGAAGACGACTTGTCGCTGGGAGTTACAAACGATTAAACAAAACTATCAGGAAGGTTTCATCGTTTCCCTTTTAAAAAAGACAGCAAAAAAAAAAAAGAGAGAAAGCATCCCTATTAAGTTAAACTTTTGTAACCCTCCCTTCTTCTCCTACTTCTGCAGGTTTCTGTGCGCATGCGTATGATTTTGGGTTGTTGTTATTTCTTCTTCTTTTTTTTCTTCTTCTTTTTTTTTTTTTAACCCTTTCACAGCCAAACTCGCATTTACGCACAAGCTAGGTAGAGGACATAATTATGTCACTGAAGGGTGACCAGATCATGGGTCTGTTATCCATGAACCTACTACTCTTAATGTTCGGTGGAAAGATAGGCCATATTTTCTACACATCGCAGGGGTAATCCCCAGCTATTTTTTAGACGCCATATTTTCTGTGTTCATAGCACAAGTGAATTTTGCATTCTAAATTGACTGGCGGTGAAAGGGTTAAGTCTTGAAGACATCTGTCAGCTCTCTCTCTCTCTCTCTCTCTCTCTCTCTTTCCCCCTTTTTTCTTTCAGCTCAACTGACTACAGAGGTCTTCTTGTGATGATTAAGTCTAAAAAAACAAACAAAAAAACAACCTTGAATGTAACTTAAAAAGGGGGGCGGAGGGGGCCGGGGAGGGGTCTTATTTTTCTCATCCCAGTCTTCTTCTTCTTCTTCTTCTCCTTTTTTTGTTGTCTTTTTCTTCGTTATTTTTCTTTTCTTTCTTTAATGTTGTGGGTGGATTGCAAAATGTCAATGAAAGCGTGCAGGAGCATGCTTTGTTTCCTTTGTTTTTCCTTTTCCTTCTTGTATTTTTTTTAAACCAATATATTTTCTGTTATATCTTTTATTTTCTTAGGGAGGGTTCTATGCGGGCATGTTCATGTTTAAGGCGCTCGCACGCACACACAGATACACGCACGCACACAGACACACACACACACACAGTCACAATGAAAAATCACCCCGCAACCCACCCTCCCCGCCCCCCACCCACCCATCCACCCACCCAAGTCCCCGCAAAAAAAAAAAGAAGCAATAAATCACACCAGTCAGAAAAAATACAACAAACTGGCCACACCATGCCTTTTAACCGAAAAAGAACCCAAGAAAATAATTATTACCGATGTGGGTGTTGGGGTATATAACTCGAGGAAAAGCTGACCAGTAAAGAAGGAAATGGCACCCCGGGAAGTTCGCAAGGAAATCCTAGCGTTTTCAGCACCCAGACAGAAACTCTGGCTGTGACGCTTCTGATTCGTGGAGAGAGAGAGAGAGAGAGAGAGAGAGAGAGAGAGAGAGAGAGAGAGACAGAGACAGAGAGAGAGACAGAGACAGAGAGAGACAGAGAGACAGAGACAGAGACACATACACACACACACTCTCTCTCTCCCTCTCTCTCTCTCTCTCTCGTTTTCTCCCTTCTACTATTCTCCCCTCCCCCTCTTTCTCTCTCTCTCTCTCACACTGTCTCACCCCCATCCTCTCCTCCATTTCTGTCTCTGTCGCGTCAAGCGTCCTCCCCCCTACCCTCCCCCCCCCCTCTCTCTCTCTCTCTCCCCCTTGTTTTTTTCCCTCCCACTATTCTCTCCCCCCCCCCCCTCTCTCTCTCTCTCACTATCTCACCCCCCACCCTTTCCTCCATTTCTGTCTCTGTCTGTCTGTCGCGTCAAGCGTACCGCCCCCCCCCCCCCGGCCCCCCCGCCCCCCACCACCACACCCCTCCTCTCTCTCTCTCTCTCTCTCTCTCTCTCTCAACGTGTATGTATCATGAAAACAATAAAAGCAACGCCATGAAAACTACCTCAGGGTAAATGCCAACATATCGGTCGTCATTCAGAGTTGAACAACAGCAACAACCACCACAAACAACAAAACACGCGGTAATGCAGACGAGGACTTGGGGGGCACACAAATACCAGCAGTCTCTGGCAGGTGATATATACACAGACGCACAGGCAAGCAGGCAGACAGATAGATAGATAGTTAGGGAGAAAGGTCGACAGACAGACAAACAGGCAGATAGATAGACAGAAGCGTAAGATAGATAGATAGATAGATAAGATAAGATAGGTAGATAGATAAAGTAGACAGATAGATAAAATAGATAGATAGATAGACATA
>NC_134900.1:14992765-15000265 GCF_041734735.1 Babylonia areolata | reverse complement strand
GGGAGGAAGGGAGAGGAGTGGAGAGAGGGAGGGAGAGAGAGGGGGGGGGTAGGGAGAGAGAGACAGAGACAGAGACAACAGCACACAGATATTTGAAGGAAAGGGGAGAAAAACAGAAAATGAATCTTCGTGCAGAAAGACAGATATGATGAGGAACACACACGCACACACGCACACATACACACACACACACACACACACACACACACACACAGTGACAGACGGACAGACAGACAGACAGACAGACAGAAAGAGAGAGATGACGATAACGATAACAATCGGTTATTCAATAAAGCCATGGCCCAGTTTAAAGGTGTGATTACATACTCTTCGTGTAGATACAATACCCATATAATCCTGCTATAACGAACACGATAGTTTTATTCAATAAACCCATGGCCCTATTTGAAGGGGTGATTACATACTTTTCGTTTGGATACATGACACAGTTATGATCTTGTTGAGATAACGACAACCATAGTTTATTCAGTAAAGCTACGGCCCTGTTTAAAGAGGCGATTTCCGTTTGGGTACATTACGCATCTAATCTACTTACTATAAGTTTAAACAAACAAAACTATACCCTGATCAACCTGTCAAACGAAGGGGCGTTGACGTGAACTCTCGAGAGGACCACGTGTGTCGAAAAAGTCTCTAGCTCTCGCTGTTTGTGCTCGGCACTGAAGACAGTCGCCTACACAGACGCTGTTCCCTCGAGCCACGAAAGAGGCTCTCTCTCAAGACTGCCGACACTACTGAAGACAGTCACCTACCTAGCTGTAGACGCTGAAAGATTGCATGGATGCATAAATGCAGTACCGTGCTTTCAGTGCCGCTTGTATTCCGAGCAGGATGAGGCTTCTTCGTGTCCATATATTTCTTCTTCTTTTTTTTTTTTTTTCTTCTTTTCTTTAAAGGTTCGTGTTCCGTCCAGCCAAGGAGAAGACTCTCTCAAGACTGCCAACACTGAAGCCAAGAAAGATGTCGTTGTTGAGTGAGAGACCGACAGAGAGAGAGAAAGGGAGATGGAGAGAGAGGGGGGAGAGGGAGACGGGGAGGGAGAGGGGGAAGAGGGAGAGGGAGAAGCAGACAGACACAGAGAGAGTGAGAGAGAGAGAGTGGGAGAGAGGGAGAGAGAGAGAGGAGAGAGAACAGAGAGAGCGGGAGAGAGGGAGAGAGTGGGAGAGACAGAGAGACAGAGTGAGAGGAGAGAGAGAGAGAGAGAAGAAAACAGAGAGAGGGGGCAGAGAGGCAGAGAGAGGGAGAAAGAGGGAAAGAGAAAGGAGAGAGAGAGAGAGAGAGGAGAGAGGGGAAAGAGAGCGATGGAGGAGAGTCAGACAGACAGAGAATGCGAAACTCTGACGCAGAAATACTCATTAAAAAAAGAGTGTCAACAAGAGTGAAAAATCTGAAAGCAACACACACACACACACACAGACAGCGGTACAGTGGGCAGAAACAGAGAGTGAAACAGAGCTATGTGGGGGGAAAACACACACGCAAAAATAAAACAACAACAACAAAAAACACACGAAGAACTTACTTTGAAAACCGACGCTTTCTTTTAGAAACTCAACAACTTGCAGACAGCGTGAACGTCGACCGTAAAGGTCGGACAGAAGCATTATATGTGTAATGTCTTTTAACTTCAACCACTGCACAAACGAAGAGAATTGTGTTTTGACTGCCACTATAACGGAGACAGAGAGAGAGAGAGAGAGAGAGAGAGAGAGTGTGTGTGTGTGTGCACAAGGATGACTGTTTTGATTGTCACTATAACACAGACAGACAGACAGAGAGAGAGAGAGAGAGAGAGAGACAGAGACAGAGACAGATACCGAAGTAAAACTAGTTCATTTATCATGAACGTAAATGAGAGAATACCAACGACAAATATGAATATTTCATACAATTACATCTGTGAAAAAAAAAATATATATATATCAATCACCCCTCCGTCACCAGTTTATTTTCCCTCCCCCATAGATTTAAGACTACCAGAAACGAATATGAATATTTGATGCAATAATGTCTGTGGGAAATATAACTCCATATATATTTGATAGGTCTTAGGGGGAATAAATCTCTTCTTTTGTTACCCATTGTTCGCCTTTTTCGCTGAAGTCCCGTCGGTCATGAACTGCCAAGTTATTTATTGCCTGTGGTTTTCTCAAGTTTGGAGAAGCTTAACAACGGAGATCTTTATGAGTACAGTCACCAAGGCTGTACCTTTTTCCTTTGGAAAAAGAAAAAAAACAAGAGAGGCAAGGCCTTCAAGACTCACTTGTGATACACTTTTTAAAAAATCCAAGCTTTTTATGTATTGAGTATAATTTCAAAATGTAATGTTTAAGATGAGAAAGATCAGTTTAAAGCAAATTAACTCCCCTAGCACTACAGAGTAATTTCCCTTTTCTTTTACTATCTGCACCAAAACGTTTGCAAAAATAAATAAAACTTCCATGCTTAGCAAAAGAAGTTCCTGTTTGAACAAAAAATGATAATAATGACTGCTCTAGTTTTGGGTCAGAATATCAGATCAAAGTGCCAAGTAAAAGGCCGGATGTTCTTGAAAACACGTGTGAATGTTACGATAAAAGTTGGCTTTTATTATGACGTAATGATATTTGTCGTCACTTCAAATGTTTCCGCACATCTCAGAACGTTCTGGAAAACCTCTATAATTATTATGTCCTCTCTATTTGTCTGTCAGTCTGGCTGTTAAATACGCTGGCTGACCAGCTGTCTTTCTTTCTGTGAGTCTGTATGTCTGTCTAAAAAATAAAATAAAATAAAATAAAAATTCCATCTTTCTTTTTTATTCCTTCTTTCTTTCTTTTCCTCCATTCATTTGTCTTTCACTTTTCCTTATGTGTCTTCCCTTTCTTTTCTACCTTCTTCCATCTATATTCTTTCCTTCCTTCCTCCCTTCCTTCTTTCTTTCTTTTCCTCCATTCATTTGTCTTTCACTTTTCCTTCATATGTCTTTCCTTTCTTTTCTACCTTTGTCTATCTATATTCTTTCCTTCCTTCCTTCCTTCTTTCTTTTCCTCCATTCGTTTGTCTTTCACCTTTTCCTTCATCTATCTTTCCTTTCTTTTCTACCCTCTTCCATCTATATTCTTTCCTTCCTTCCTTCCTTCTTTCTTTCTTTTCCTCCATTCATTTGTCTTTCACTTTTCCTTCATATGTCTTCCCTTTCTTTTCTAACTTCGTCTATCTATATGCCTTCCTTCCTTCTTTCTTTCTTTTCTCTTCTCTTCACCTCTTTCCATTCATTTGCCGTTCACCTTTCCTTTTCCCTTTCATTTCTTTCCTGCCTCCTTTCTCCCATCGATCAGTGTATGCGTCTGTTGTTGTTTTCTGTCTTTCTTTCTTTCCTTCCTTCTTCCTTTCTTTCTTGCAAATTGCACAGTGGATACTCACACAGTTTGACCATCCGTAATTGCTGTTGTGAAATGCGCGTTGCATTAGTGGATCAAAAGAGAAAGGAAGCTTTGCTCCATGGATCCCAGACGTTTCTTCTGACCGGTACTTCATAAAGAGCAAACTGGGAATTGCAAGCGCAAACACTCGAGATGCTTATCCTTCGCTCGTCTATATCTGTGACTTAACTTCGCAAACACACACACACACACACACACACATCACTGGCTTTACGTCACAACCTGTGTTTCACATCACACACGTTTAATCTATGGTTTGACGTCACACAACACGCATAATGTAAGATTTTTACGTCACTGTGTGCATACTTTGTGGTTGTACATCACAACACGAATTGTTATGGCTTTACGTCACAACACACACACACACACACACACACACACACACACACACACACCTATGGCTTTTCATCAAAGCACACAGAACATCACAGAACAACAGTTGCATCATAACACGCGTAGTTACGGTTTTTACACCAAACCGTGCATAACCATGATTTTACGTCACGACAACACGCTCTTTGCACAAAGGACGGCTCGTCCTTGAAGCCACCCTTCGCGAGGTTCACTGATTGGATAATTGTGTCCTCCAATCGCGTTCTATTTTGGGAAACCCGAGACCCAATCGTAGTTCTTGGCATTACGTGGAAGCTGGTGACGTTTTTCTTTTCTTTTTTTTTCTTCTTTTTCCCCCCCAAGTCTTTCGGAGGAAGAGATCGTGTGACTTGAACTAAGTGGGAAGTGGGTTCAAGGAAGATGGCACGTCGAGAGAGAGAGAGAGAGAGTGATAGGGGCGGGGGGCGGGGGAGGGGTGGCGGACACAGAGAGGGAGAGAGGGGGATGGGACACGGACAGAGAGGGGGGTGGGGGGGAGAGAGAGAGAGTGATAGGGGGCGGGGGGCGGGGGAGGGGTGGCGGACACAGAGAGGGAGGGAGGGGGATGGGACACGGACAGAGAGGGGGGTGGGGGAGAGAGAGAGAGAGAGAGTGAGAGAGAGAGAGTGATAGGGGGCGGGGGGGCGGGGGAGGGGTGGCGGACACAGAGAGGGAGGGAGGGGGATGGGACACGGACAGAGAGGGGGGTGGGAGAGAGAGAGAGAGAGAGAGAGAGAGAGAAGGGGGTCGGAGGGGGGGGGGGGACAGAGAGAAAGAGAGGGAGACAGGGAGGGGGAGAGAGAGACATAGAGACAGAGAGGTAGAGAGATAGAGAGAGAACGAAAGAGGGGCAGAGAGAGAGACAGGGAGACAGAGACAGTGGGAGACACAGAGACGAGAGAAATAGAAGGAGACACAGAGAGAGAAAGACAGACAGACAGACAGACAGACAGAGACAAAGAGAGAGAGACAGAGAGGTAGAGAGAGAGAGAACGAGAGAGACAGAGACAGATAAAGAGACAGTCAGAGAGATATACAGAGAGACAGTGGGAGATATAGAGAGACGAGAGAGATATACAGAAGGAGACACACAGAGAGATAGACAGACAGACAGAGACAGAGACAAAGAGAGAGAGATAGGAGAGACAGAGATAGAGAGCCAGAAAAGATAGAGACAGAGAGAGACAGAGACAGAGAGATAGAGACAGACACAGACACAGAGAGACAGAGAGAGACAGACAGACAGAGACAGCCACAGAGAGACAGAGAAAGCGATGGATAGTCCAGCAGGAAAGCGGATCTCCAGAAAGGCAGATTGTCGGAGAGAATCAAATATAAAAATCAGCTTAAATAAAACAAAATCTACTTTTCCCCTCCAAGCTTTCCGAATAAGTAGTCTGAACTTGAGACTCCAGTCCCCACCCCCCAACCCCCCCACCCTCACACACAAACACACTCCTGCATTCTCTGTTTCTGTCTCTGTCTGTCTGTCTGTCTGTCTGTCTGTCTCTCTCTCTCTCTCTCTCCGCACCCCCCTCCCTGTGTGAATTCCTTGGTCTTGGTTTGCCCGTTCGAAAGAAAGAGAGAGAGAGAGAGAGAGAGAGAGAGAGAGAGAGAGAGAAGAAAGAAAAGAAGAAAAAAAGAGAGAAAAAGTGCAGAAAGGAAAAAGTGCAGAAAAAACAAGGAAAGAAAAAAAGCAACAGACAACGAAAAATGAAAGGAGAGAAAAAAAACAAAAACAAAGAAAGGATAGAAAGAAAACGAGAAGAAAAAAAAGAAGAAGAAAATGTGAAGAAAGAAAGAGGAATAAAAAAGAAAAGAAAGGAGAGAACAAACAACAGGAAAAAAAAAAGAAACAAAACAGAGCGAAGGAAAGAAAAGCCGAGAAAAGAAAGAAAGTAGGAAAGAAAAGGAAAAAAAAAAACACAAAATTTAAAAGACAGAAGAAAAAAGTCAAAGAAAGAAAGACAGAAAATAAGGAAGGAAGGGAAAAAAGAAAGAAAGAAGGAAGGAAAGAAAGAAGGAGGGAAGGAAGGAAAGGAGGGAAGAAGGAAGAAAGAAGAAAGGAAAGGAGGGAATGAAGGAAGGAAGGAAGGAAGGAAAGGAGGGAAGAAGGGAAGATGAAGAAAGAAGGACGGAAGGAAGGAAAGGAGGGAAGAAGGGAAGATGAAGAAAGAAGGACGGAAGGAAGGAAAGGAGGAAAGGAGGGAAGAAGAAGAAGAAAGAAGGAAGGAAGAAGGGAAGAAGAAGAAGAAGAAGGAAGGAAAAAAGGAAGAAGGGAGGAAAGGAAGGAAGGAAGGAAGGAGGGAAGCAAGCAAACCGAACTTGCAAACACGAAGGACACAGCACTTCTCATTACAACTCAGAACACTCCGGGGAGCAAATTGAATAACCGGGAACGAAAAAAAACAACAACAAAAAAAACAACCAAAAAACCCCCAAACAAACAGACAGGCGCGAATTTTCGTCAAAACTGAGAGGAGTGGACAGACAGGGGACAGACAGAAAGAGGGCGATACAGACAGACAGAGTGAGAGACAGACACTGACAGAGAGGGAGAGACAGACAGACCATACAGAGGGAGAGACAGACAGACAGACACTGGGGGAGACAGACAGAGAGAGGGAGAGACAGACAGAGGAGAGACAGACAGAGACGTAGACGGAGAGACAGACAGACAGTTAGAGGGAGAGACAGTTACAGAAGAAGACAGGCAGACAGAGTGAGAGAGAGAGAGAGAGAGACAGACTGACAGACAAACAGACAGACAAGAGAGACAAGACAGAGGGAGAGACATACAGAGAGAGGGAGAGACAATCAAACAGAGAGACAAGATGGACAGAAAAAAACGAAAGGAAATGTAATCAGTTTAGGCCAAGACCCCTCCTGAAAAGGGATACAAACACACGATACTAAAAATGACATCATGCACACTTCAATATATCATAAGTATCCACAAATACGTACATGCACATATAAATACACATCCACAGATTTATACACACCCATACGCATATAATATCACACACATAATTACACACACACACACACGTATATGCACATATAAACACACATCCACATACTCACATATTCCCATACACATATGATGTGCACACATATGAATGCCATACATAATTAGAAAGTACAATATACTGACACATCTCATACATACATACATACACACACACACACACACACACACACACACACACATATATATATATATATATATATATATATATATATATATATATATATATATATATATATAATCTGATAAATGAGCAATAGTTAGTTGTTCCACACTTCTTAACCCTTTCACCGCCAGTCAATTTGGAGTACAAAATTCCCTTGTGGTACAAGCACAGAAAAGACAGTGGCTAAAACATAGCTGGGGATTCCCCCCCTGCGATGTATAGAAAATATGGCCCTGTCCTACCCCCGAACATTAAGAGCAGTAGGCCCATGGATGACAAGACCAATGAATGGTCACCTTTCAGTGACATGGGGGGTCCTCTACCACGCCTGTGCATAAATGCGAGCTTGGCGGTGAAAGGGTTAACCAAGAACATGAGGGGGTAGGAAAGACAGGACAGAGGAGCACGCACGTACACAATGAGAAAGACATAATACATAACACAAACACAGGGAGACAAGCACCCAGGCAAACACACAGAGA
>NC_134900.1:14975265-14987765 GCF_041734735.1 Babylonia areolata | reverse complement strand
CTTTTTTTTTCCTCAAAGCCTGACTAAGCGCGTTGGGTAACGCTGCTGGTCAGGCATCTGCTTGGCAGATGTGGTGTAGCGTATATGGATTTGTCCGAACGCAGTGACGCCTCCTTGAGCTACTGAAACTGAAACTGAAACTTCCCTGTGTGCTAGCTGAATTGGTATAGCATGAGCAGCACTGACTTCCGAGTTGTTGTGTGTACCTTACACATGGAGAGAGTTACCGCTCTTTATTGTTTGTTAACTCACTCAGTACGGCCAGTCCTCTCTTCTCCTCTACACAGACCCCTCGGATGTCCAGTGGGGTGTCTGAATGACCCAAACTTTAGCTTCCGTCGTCAGAATTGTGGTATTCTTTGTCAACATTCACGTCTTCAGTATAAGAGCCTTCCGCTTGCAATATTTTGATGATGGTAATTGGAGTGAAACGCTGTTAACGTCCGTCTCTTTCGCCGTTCGTATGGAGAGAGTTAACCCTTTACTCTCCTGGCCTCATTGTTCTTTTATTTGGATTTTCTTCCGCCGCTAGGCACTGTATTGTTTCTGTTCAGCGAACTGAATTACACCACGTAAAAGTGCACAAGAAGAAGGGGAAAGTCCTTTTTTTTTCTTTTTTTTTTTTTTTTTTGTAAAGCATCCTATAATTCAGGAACCTATTTTACCAGCATGTATGAAATGATATTACTACCGTTAAGTAGAGGTTGTGGCCCATTTTCAGTGGACTTAACTCTCTCCATACGAACGGCGAAAGAGACGACGTTAACAGCTTTTCACCCCAATCACCATCATCAAAATATTGCAAGCAGAAGGCTCTCATACTGAAGACGTGAATGTTGACAAAGAATACCACAATTCTGACGACGGAAGCTAAAGTTTGGGTCATTCAGACACCCACTGGACATCCGAGGGGTCTGTGTAGAGGAGAAGAGAGGACTGGCCGTACTGAGTTAAGGCTCTTATTTTGTACCTTATTTACTCAGTTTGAATGCGGATTCAGTCACTAAACTAACGTGTCACCATCCTGCTTACCCCCCCGCCACCCCCCTCCCACCCCTCTCCCCCCCCCCTCCCCAACCCCCCTGCCTGTTTTTTTTTTTTGGTCCCACAAACCAAGAAAATGTAACCGACGCTAAGGTAAGAAGTAATTCTTGCATTTCAGTTTTATGTCACACTGATCTCATTTGACCCTAGTATAACAGCGCAGGGGTTAACTAGTGAATGGGGGGCGGGGGTCGGGGGGGGTGTTCTCTGTGTGTGTGTGTGTGTGTGTGTGGAGGGGGGAGGCGAGGTTGTTAACCAGTAAATCGGTTTTGGTCATGTGTGTGTGTGTGTGTGTGTGTGTGTATTGTTGTTGTTCTTGTTGTTTTTTTTTCTCTCACTGTTTTCTTCGCAGCTTGTTTCTTCCCCCCCCCACCCCTCCCCCCCCTACACCCCCCCGTCTCGCCGTCAAGACAGACTGCGGGCCGCCTGCCGGCCGGTGGTTTCTCAACAGTTAAAAGGCTTCAGACGTGTATCCCGTGCACAACAACATCCTCAGCTCCTCCATCTGTCATCATCGCTCGTGGCTTGTCATAGCCTTCTCTCCAGAGTATCACGTTTCTCTCTCTCTCTCTCTCTCTCTCTCTCTCTCTCTCTCTCTCTCTCTGTCTCTGTCTCTCTGTCTCCCTCTCTCCCAATCACCGACCGATATAACTTCTCAAGGAAAAAAACAGCTGGCAGTTTGTGGTGTGTGTGTTGTTGGTTCTTTTGTGTGTGTGTGTGTGTGTGTGTGTGTGTGTGTGTGTGTGTGTGCGTGCGTGCGTGCGTGCGTGCGAGTGTGTGTGTGTGTGTGTGTGTGTGTGTGTGTGTGTGCGAGTGTGTGTGTGTGTGTGTGTGTGTGTGTGCGCGTGTGTGTGTTTGTGTGGACCAATCAATAATCCCTTTTTTATTATCCGCTTGTAAACCACTGTTGCTATTTTTGAGCGGAAAACATCCATGTTTGTTGGATCGTTAATGACATTTCAGTTGTTTTTAAGCTCCAGATTGAGCGGGGGCAAAAAAAAAAAAAGAAGAAGATATAAATAATATAGCTTTTATTGAGCTAAAAATGAAAATCATATACACAGGTTTTGTTTTCATTCTGTTGTTGTTGTTGTTGTTATTCTATATATGGGTATGGAAGATACGTTTTTTTTGTTGTTGTTTTTGAAGCAAACGATCGATGCATATGATAACATTTACAAAAAAAGTCATCAATATCATTATCATCATCATGACTATGATTATTGTTTTTATTATCATTGTTGTTGTTGTTATCATTACAATTATTATAATAATTATAATCATCATCATCATCATCATCATCATCATTATCATCATCATCCCTTATAGATTTTAAGAAACAAAGTAACATCCTTGCTTCAAATCACCATGATTCAATGTTATCATCGAACAATTATGAAGATTATTATTACCATTCACAGTCGATTAGATTCGATTAAATCATTTCATCAGCTTCGGTTTTGTTTTGTTTTTTCAACTGGAAAAATAATATTGGCTGTGCTAAAACAGGCATGAAAACGCTGGGGGACACACTGACCCTGGGGCAAAGAAACTAGGGAGCTGATTCGCAGAAGACTACCCGGGGCGCTTTTTGTTGAACTCTCTCTCTTGAGCCGGTGTAACAGTCCCCAAATAACCCCCTGCTGGATTTCCCCCCCGGGGTCATTCTGGGCTAGCCTCGACTGTCCCCAGCAGAGGTTATTTGTGACTTGTCAAGATCGACCACTACCACCACCACCACCACCTAGCTGGAAATTACCCCCTTTTTACGGGACTAATAAAGCTATTGTAAGAGAAAGGAGGGGGGTGGGGTGGATATGGATCAGAGATTGATAAAGCTTTTGTAAGAGAAAGGAGGGGGGTGGACATGGATCAGGGATTAATAAAGCTATTGTAAGAGGAAGGAGGGGGGGGTGTGGATATGGATCAGGGATTAATAAAGCTATTGTAAGAGGAAGGAGGGGGGAGGGTGGATATGGATCAGGGATTAATAAAGCTATTGTAAGAGGAAGGAGGGGGTGTGGGATGTGGATATGGATCAGGGATTAATAAAGCTATTGTAAGAGGAAGGATGGGGGGGGGTGTGGATATGGATCAGGGATCGATAAAGCTATTGTAAGAGAAAGGAGGGGGGGTGGATATGGATCAGGGATTGATAAAGCTATTGTAAAAATCTTTTCATGTATTTTTTTTCCATCTATTCTCAATTGTCACATTAAATTTATATACAAAATAAAACGGTGGTCGACCCAAGAAAGTCCGGGAAAACACACAAAAAACCACCCAACAAAAAAAAAAAAAAATAATAAAAATAATAATAATAATAATAATAATAATAAAGCTATTGTAAGAGAAAGGAGGGGGTGTGGATATGGATCAGGGATCGATAAAGCTATTGTAAGAGAAAGGAGGGGGTGTGTGGATATGGATCAGGGATCGATAAAGCTATTGTAAGAGAAAGGAGGGGGTGTGTGGATATGGATCAGGGATTGATAAAGCTATTGTAAGAGAAAGGAGGGGGTGTGTGGATATGGATCAGGGATCGATAAAGCTATTGTAAGAGAAAGGAGGGGGGGTGGATATGGATCAGGGATTGATAAAGCTATTGTAAAAATCTTTTCATGTATTTTTTTTCCATCTATTCTCAATTGTCACATTAAATTTATATACAAAATAAAACGGTGGTCGACCCAAGAAAGTCCGGGAAAACACACAAAAAAGCACCCAACAAAAAAAAATAAATAAAAATAAAAATAATAATAATAATAATAATAAAGCTATTGTAAGAGAAAGGAGGGGGTGTGGATATGGATCAGGGATCGATAAAGCTATTGTAAGAGAAAGGAGGGGGTGTGTGGATATGGATCAGGGATCGATAAAGCTATTGTAAGAGAAAGGAGGGGGTGTGTGGATATGGATCAGGGATTGATAAAGCTATTGTAAGAGAAAGGAGGGGGTGTGTGGATATGGATCAGGGATCGATAAAGCTATTGTAAGAGAAAGGAGGGGGGTGTGGATATGGATCAGGGATTGATAAAGCTATTGTAAGAGAAAGGAGGGGGGGGTGGATATGGATCAGGGATTAATAAAGCTATTGTAAGAGAAAGGAGGGGTGTGTGGATATGGATCAGGGATTAATAAAGCTATTGTAAGAGAAAGGAGGGGGGTGTGGATATGGATCAGGGATTAATAAAGCTATTGTAAGAGGAAGGAGGGGGGTGTGGATATGGATCAAGGATTAATAAAGCTATTGTAAGAGGAAGGAGGGGGGTGTGGATATGGATCAAGGATTAATAAAGCTATTGTAAGAGGAAGGAGGGGGGTGTGGATATGGATCAGGGATTAATAAAGCTATTGTAAGAGAAAGGAGGGGGGGTGGATATGGATAAGGGATTAATGAAGCTATTGTAAGAGAAAGGAGAGGGTGTGTGGATATGGATCAGGGATTAATAAAGCTATTGTAAGAGGAAGGAGGGGGGGGGGGTGGATATGGATCAGGGATTAATAAAGCGACTGTAAGAGAAAGAAGGGGGGGTGGTGGATATGGATCAGGGATTAATAAAGCTATTGTAAGAGAAAGGAGGGGGTGTGTGGATATGGATCAGGGATTAATAAAGCTATTGTAAGAGGAAGGAGGGGGGTGTGGATATGGATAAGGGATTAATAAAGCTATTGTAAGAGAAAGGAGGGGTGTGTGGATATGGATCAGGGATTGATAAAGCTATTGTAAGAGAAAGGAGGGGGGGGGTGGATATGGATAAGGGATTAATAAAGCTATTGTAAGAGAAAGGAGAGGGTGTGTGGATATGGATCAGGGATTAATAAAGCGACTGTAAGAGAAAGAAGGGGGGGTGGTGGATATGGATCAGGGATTAATAAAGCTATTGTAAGAGAAAGGAGGGGGTGTGTGGATATGGATCAGGGATTAATAAAGCTATTGTAAGAGGAAGGAGGGGGGTGTGGATATGGATCAGGGATTGATAAAGCTATTGTAAGAGAAAGGAGGGAGGTGTGGATATGGATCAGGGATTAATAAAGCTATTGTAAGAGGAAGGAGGGGTGTGTGGATATGGATCAGGGATTAATAAAGCTATTGTAAGAGGAAGGAGGGGGTGTGGATATGGATCAGGGATTGATAAAGCTATTGTAAGAGGAAGGAGGGGGGTGTGGATATGGATCAAGGATTAATAAAGCTGTTATAAGAGAAAGGAGGGAGGTGTGTGGATATGGATCAAGGATTAATAAAGCTATTGTAAGAGAAAGGAGGGGGGTGGGGTGGATATGGATCAGGGATTGATAAAGCTTTTGTAAGAGAAAGGAGGGAGTGTGTGGATACGCATCAGGGATTAATAAAATTATTGTAAGAGAAAGGAGGGGGGGGGGGATGATGATGATGATATGGATACTTGTACAGCGCCTATCCTCGGTCGGAGGCCAAGCTCTTAACGCTTTACAAACACGGGGTCATTTCTACAACAGGCTGCCTACATAGGGTAGAGCCGACTGATAAGCTGCCAATGGGCGCTCATCATTCGTTTCCCGTGTCATTCAATCAGGATTCAGTCACGCACACATACACACTCACATACAGACGAGGGTCGCTGAGGTTTTACTGACCGCCCCCCCCCTCTCCACTACCGCTCCTCTCCATTACAACTCAACAGAAGAGAAACGTGAGAGGGTTATACTTTGTTAGTCTGCATGGATTCTGACCACCAGAGATAATTTCAAGCCAGCTTATAATAACTTCTCATATCGATTACGAGTGTGTGTAAAGTGTGTGTGGGGGGGGGGGGTAGGGGGTGGGGGGGGGTAGGGGTAGTGGTGGTTGGAGAGGGTAAAATCTGACTAGGGAGGGTCACTTCTGACTAGGGGGCAGATTACTCCTAGGTGTCATTCTAAGCTGGTCTACTCAGAGAGACCCTAGGAGAAAATCTGGGCCAGCCAAATTTCATCACACCCAGGGTAAAAACTAACAGGGTTACGACTAGGATACTACACCGGGGCTCATGGTGATACGACCACTCCATAGCTTATTTTCTCTGTGTGTGTGTGTGTGTGTGTGTGTGTGTGTGTGTCTGCGCGCGCGCGCGCGCGTTAAACACGGCTCGTGTGGTTGTGCTAAAACAGTGTTTTGCCTTGGGATTACTGCTGATTCGTCGGAAGCCTTTTTATTGG
Source organism: Babylonia areolata (assembly GCF_041734735.1). Taxonomy (NCBI): domain Eukaryota; kingdom Metazoa; phylum Mollusca; class Gastropoda; order Neogastropoda; family Buccinidae; genus Babylonia; species Babylonia areolata. Next base: position 14,981,543 of record NC_134900.1, on the reverse strand, counting down.
TAGTGGCCATTTCGGTTATAAAAACCGAGTGATTGCATACTTTAAAAAAAAAATGTTGTATCATATACTTTGTGTACACATATGGATGGATGGATGGATGGATGACCGAACGAACGAATGAATGCACGAGAGAATTAACTTACAAAACACTTACAAATACGTGTGTGTGCTCGCACATTCAGAGGGACGAAAAGGCTTGAGGGGCGTTATGATTTAAAAAAAAAAAAAAAAAAAAAGGGGGACGGATTCACAAGAGATAAGGAAGGAAGGAAGGATGAAGGAAGAAGAAGAAGAAGAAGATGATGATGATGATGATGATGAAACAGAAGGAAGAGAAGGAGGGGGAGGAGGAGGAAGAGAAGAAGAAGAAGAGGAAGAAGAAGCAAAAGCAGAGCAGAGGAAGAACGAGAACAACAGCAAGAAGACCGAAAAGACGAAAGAAAAAGAAGAAGAAGAAAAAGAAGACAGGAAAAAAAAAACCCAGCTAAAAAACCCCACCGATAACAAAAGAACTATTACGACTCCTACAAGCACAGTATACGTCATAAAGCTCAAACAAGACCCAGTCGACACAAAAGAGCCCATGCACTCTCTCTCTCTCTCTCTCTCTCTCTCTCTCTCTCTCTCTTTCTACACACACACACACACACACACACACACACATATATATATATATAGGTACGTGTGAACTGCTAACCGATTCACAGACCATACAAGAAGATTCCACCCTCCGACGACGGACAGAGTGAATCGAACTGCGAATATATATATATATAAACCCATGCGGAATCACGGAACCTCAAAGGGCCCAGGTCCCGCAATGGGTGTGTATTGGTTTTTACTGCGCGCGCGGTTACGTGACAGTGCATGCTTATGACACGGGGTTGCACGCAGGTGGGGCGCGCGAGGACAGAGCGTTTAGGTAACAATGAACCCATGCACAAAATAAAAGTTGAAAGCCCTACAGAAAGAAAGAGGGGGGGGGGGAGAGAGTGCTGGGAGGGGGGGCAGTAGGGGGGAGAGGTGGAGGAGGGTTAGGGTAGGGAGCTGGGTGAGAAGAGAGTGGATTGGGTTGGGGGGGAGAATATCCAAGTCGAAAGAAAGAGGGGTGAGGTGGGGGGTGGGATGGGGAGGGGGGGCGAGGGGGGGATAGAGAAAGGGAGTGAGAGAGGGAGGGTGGGAAGCAGAGAGAGACAGAGAGAGAGAGAGAGAGAAAGGGTGGGGAAAGAGAGGGTGGGAAAGAGAGAGAGAGAGGGGGTGGTGGAAGGGAGGGAGGGAGGGAGAGACAGACAGACAGAGACAGAGAAAGAGACGCATACAGAGAGACTGAGAGACAGAAACGGAGAGAGACACATAGAGAGAGGGAGAGAGACACACACACACACAGAGAGGGAGAGAGACAGAGAGAGGCAGAAAGACAGAAAGAAAGAGAGAGAGGTAGAAAAGGAGGGGGAGAAATAGAGTGAGAGGGAGGACGGGAAGGAGAGACAGAAACAGAGAGAGACCGAGACAGACAGAGACACAGACAGACAGAGACACAGAAACGGAGAGAGACCGAGACAGACAGAGACACAGACAGACAGAGAGACAGAAACAGAGAAAGATCGAGACAGACTGAGACACAGACAGACAGAGAGACAGAAACAGAGAGAGACCGAGAGAGACAGACAGACCGACACAGAGAGAGAGAGAGAGCGAAAGAGCCAGAGGCAGAAAGACAAGGGAGACATAAGAGAGACACAGAGACGGGACGGAGGTGATTGTGACTGACTGACATTGACTGAAAGACACTGTGAAGGAATGAAAGGATGGGAGAGAGAGAGAGGGTAGGGGCAGGGAGGGGGGTAGGAACGGACTGAAAAAAAAAATGTAAGGGTGAAAGTGGGTTGACGTTTGTTTCTGACTGACAGACATTATAACGACTGTGTGTGTGAGGGGTGGGGGTGGGGGTGGGAGTGGGGGTGGGGGGTAGGGGTGGGGGTGGGGGTGGAGGTGGGAGAAAGGGTCAGGAGTTACAGACGGGGTGGGGTGAGATTGTTCTGACTGACAAGACATATCAAGGCTGTGAGACAGGGTGGAAGAGAGAGAGAGAGAGAGAGGGAAGTAGAAGAGGGAAGGAAGGGAAGTAGAGAACTGGGGGGAGGGGAGGGGAGGGGTGTGGGGGCTGAGGTGGGAGGGGGGTGTGGGGGGGTTGTTGGACATTATTCCGAATGACAGAATGACTGTGATAGATGGAACTGGAGGAATGAGGGGTGAAAACTCAGAAAAAAAAGAAAAAAAAAAAGAAAAAAAAAATTAATTCAAGGATTAAGATTTTAGACATGTCCTATACTCCCAGTCAGTCCTTGAGGAAAAGAGAGAGACAGACAGACAGACAGACACACACACACACACACACACACACACACACACACACACACACACACACAGAGAGAGAGAGGGGGGGGGGGGAGAGACGGGAGTTGGGATTGTTCCGATTGATTGACAGACTGTGAGAGAGAGAAAGGGAAAGGAGGGAGAAGGAAGAAGTGAAGGACAGAGAAGGTGCGTGTGTGTGTGTGTGTGTGTGTGTGTGTGTGTGTGTGTGTGTGTGTGTGTAATCATTCTGAGAAAAAGAGAGAGAAGGGGGTCGGTTGAGAAGAGAGAGAATGAGATGGATGGGGATTTTTTTTGTTTTTTGTTTTTCGAGTGACTGCTATAGAACAGACAGACGTAGACCGACTAAGAGAATGAATGAGAGAAAACGTGAGAGTGTAAGAGAGATAGAAAGAGAGAGAGGGAGAGAATGAAAGAGAGTGAGAAAGCATAATTCACACACACACACACACACACACACACACACACACACACACACACACACAACCACACACACACACCACCACCACCACCACCACCCCTACCCCTACCCCACCCCGCCCCCACATTCCTCGCAACTCGGCAGCACCCCCCGAAATGTCTTTCCCACCTCGTTAAACAACTATTTATTTTTCCATGTAACAAAAAAAAAAAAAAAAAGTTATTTTGCAGCAGCACGCAGCCGAATTACACGAGTAATGCATTTTGCCCAGTTAACAACGTTTTCCTTTCTGTGAGGCCAACAACAAGCCCCGAGATATGATTGTGTCTGCTGCCTGCTGCTGCTGACGGAATTAATAGAGACAATGATTTTCAATCGCGCTGGCGAAGTAACTTCAACATGACGATGTAAAATGATCCAAGTGATAACGATGTCAGAAATGCGAGCTGGCACGCACGCACGCACGCACGCACACACAATAACACGCGCGCGCGCACACACACAAGCACACACACACACACACACACACACACACACACACATTAGCATAAGGAAACGTTTACCCCTACAAAATCAGACAAAGCCGAAGACAAAAACAACACCGAGTGAGCTATACCTCTTCAAAGAACGCAAATATCTCCTTGTCCGTTGTGTCACTACAAAGAACACAAACATGTCCTTGACAGCGGGATTTAACCTACAAAGAACACTAACATGTCCTTGACAGCGGGATTTCACCCTACAAAGTACACAAGCATGTCCTTGACAGCGGGATTTAACCTACAAAGAACACTAACATGTCCTTGACAGCGGGATTTCACCCTACAAAGTACACAAGCATGTCCTTGACAGCGGGATTTAACCTACAAAGAACACAAACATGTCCTCGACAGCGGGATTTCACCTTCCAAAGAACACAAACATGTCCTTGACAGCAGGATTTCACCATACAAAGAACACAAACATGTCCTTGACAGCGGGATTCCACCCTACAAAGTACACAAGCATGTCCTTGACAGCGGGAGTTCACCCTACAAAGAACACAAACATGTCCTCGACAGCGGGATTTCACCTTCCAAAGAACACAAACATGTCCTTGACAGCAGGATTTCACCATACAAAGAACACAAACATGTCCTTGACAGCGGGATTCAACCCTACAAAGAACACAAACATGTCCTTGACAGCAGGATTTCACCATACAAAGAACACAAACATGTCCTTGACAGCGGGATTCAACCCTACAGAGAACACAAACATGTCCTTGACAGCGAATTCTACCACTACAAAGAACACAAACATGTCCTTGACAGCGAATTCTACCACTACAAAGAACACAAACATGTCCTTGACGGCGAATTTTTCTACTACAAAGAACACAATCATGTTCTTGACGGTGAGCTTAACCACGAAAAAGAACACAAACATGTCCTTGACAGCATGTTTTACTACAACAAAGAATACAACCATGCCCTTGACAGCGATTTTTATCACTTCAAAGAACACAAACATGTTCTTGACTGTTTTGTCACCACCAAGAACACAAACATGTCCTAGACAGCGAGTTTCACCACTGAAAAAAAAAACCAACAACAAAAAACAAACCACAAACATGTCCTTCACAGTGAGTTTTATCACGATAAAGAGCACAAACATGTCCTTAAGAGCGAGTTTCACCTCTTCAAAGAACACAAACGCGTCTCTGACTGTGAGTTTTACCACTACAAAGAACAACAAACGTGTCCTCGACAGTGTCAAAACCTTTTCTTTTTTTCTTCTTTTTTTTAAATAATTTTCCAGACTACATGGCGGGATAAAAATTGGTTATCAACACACAAAAGCCCACCCAGAAATGATGCCGGAGGACGTGTGGGTCGCAGCCAACGAACACATGATAAGACTCAGAATGGTTGAGCACAACCCTTACTCAATTTGTCACTGACAATGAACTGTCAGATTTCCCGACATACCGACTTAACTACAATTCGACCCAGCAGTAAATCCATTGAATTCAATCATGAACGCAAATATTGGGTAGTCCATCTCAAAACATCGATTACTTAATGGCTGTCGACAGCTCTTATCGATCGCACTATCAACGGATCTCGTGAAACTCATCAATAATTATTTATTGATGACTTGCCCTTCGTTTTACTTTTCGTTTCGGTTTGATTCACTTGAATCGCTCCGACGTCAAGTGGGTCGGTCAGGCTAAGTGGATATGGGTGGTCCTTTGAAATTTTGCCCCGACTTTATTTTAACACAAAGAATCCGTCGACTAGATTTTTTTTCGGGTGAGACGATAAACCGAGGTCTCGTCTGTAGCATGCGCTTAGCGCAAGCAAGAACAAGAAGAAGGAGGAGGAGGAAGAGTAGGGAGAAGAAGAAGGAGGAGGAGGAGAAAAGGGGGGAGGAGGAGGAGAAGAAGAAGAAGGAGGAGGAGGGGGAGGAGAAGGAGAAGAAGAAGAAGAAGAAGAAGAAGAAGAAGAAGAAGAAGAAGAAGAAGAAGAAGAAGAAGAAGAAGAAGAAGAAGAAGAAGAAGAAGAAGAAGAAGAAGAAGAAGAAGGAGGAGGAGGAGGAGGAGGAGGAGGAGGAGAAGAAGAAGAAGAAGAAGAAGAAGGAGGAGGGGGAGAAGGAGGGGGAGGAGGAGAAGAAGAAGAAGAAACAAACAGAAAACAGCGACAAAAGGTCTGTCTCTGGTAAAATTCTGCAGAAAAGTTCACTGTGATAGTAAAATGAAAGCAGTCGCAAACAGGACAACGAAAAAAAAGGGGGGGTTTACCATTACAAAGAACACAAACATGTCCTTGACAGCGGGTTTTACTACTACACAGAACACAAAGATGACCTTTTACCACAACAAAGAACACAAACATGTCCTTGACAGCGAGTTTTAACCCTACAAAGAACACAAACATGTCCTTGACAGCGAGTTTTAACCCTACAAAGAACACAAACATGTCCTTGACAGCGAGATTCACCACTACAAAGAACGCAAACATGTCCTTGACAGCGAGTTTTAACCCTACAAAGAACACAAACATGTCCTTGACAGCGAGATTCACCACTACAAAGAACACAAACATGTCCTTGACAGCGAGTTTTAACCCTACAAAGAACACAAACATGTCCCTGACAGCGATATTAACCACTACAAAGAACGCAAACATGTCATTGACAGCGAGTTTTAACCCTACAAAGAACACAAACATGTCCTTGACAGCGAGATTCACCACTACAAAGAACACAAACATGTCCCTGACAGCAAGTTTTAACCCTACAAAGAACACAAACATGTCCTTGACAGCGAGATTCACCACTACAAAGAACACAAACATGTCCTTGACAGCGAGTTTTAACCCTACAAAGAACACAAACATGTCCTTGACAGCGAGATTCACCACTACAAAGAACACAAACATATCCTTGACAGCGAGACTCACCACTACAAAAAGCACAAACATGTCCTTGACAGAGAGTT
>NC_134900.1:14962765-14967765 GCF_041734735.1 Babylonia areolata | reverse complement strand
TCAAGTCTGGCCTGAAAACCCACCTCTTCCCCAAAATAGCCTCCCTACCCTGCCCCTCTTCCTTGTCTTCAGTTTCTCCAGTTTTAGAGTTATGCATGCGTGTGAAGGACTGGTGCGAAAGCGCTTTGATTTGTCTCTGCACAAGATTCATCGCTATATAAATACCATTATTATTATTATTATTACCCTTCCCAGGTCGGCTATAGCTAATGTAATGAAGAGATCTGGGGGCAGAGAGTAGGGGGTGGTGGGGGTACGGGGTGTGCGGGGTAACTGCAGACAGCAAAGAACATTAACATCTGAGTACATAACATGCGCCACTGCCTTTACGAAAGCAAACCCTTTTTGTGAAAGTGTGCAATTTACGAAGTACCCCTTAAATTCTTTTGGTAAGTGTTGTTTTGGCGTGTGTAGATAAACTTTTTTTTATGTGTTGTTTTTTTTTTCACGAGCAGAGGTATGTTATTATGCACGATTGTGTGTGTGTGTTGTTTCATGTGAATGCTTAGAGCCCTATATATGAGGAGCTTGCGCCATGTAAGTACTATCTATCTGATCAGTCAATCAGTCTATCTATCTATCATTATTACTATCATTATTATTGTCATCATTATTATCATTGTTTGAAGTAAGCATAGATGTCAAAATCAAACATTATGAAAGATACAAACAAAAAAACAACAACAACAAAAAAAAAGCACAAGTCGAAATTGTCTTCAATTCTTCCTTTCATTTCATTTATTCATTCATTCGTTCGTTCATTCCTTATAACCAACATTATTTCAAAACATGCGTGGGTAAAACGATTATGATTCTCGACTCCGCAAAACAAAACACAAAGTTTATCTTCCACAGAATGTGTGTCAGAACCTCTCATGACCAATCACCTCCACCTCGCTCTGTCATCTCGACACCTCTGTCAGCAATTGTCTGCAAATGCAAAGATGTGGAGTGATGGCCCTAGAGGTAACGCGTCCGCCTAGGAAAGCGAGAGAATCTGAGCGCGCTGGTTCGAATCACGACTCAGCCGCCGATATTTTCTCCCCCCCTCCACTAGACCTTGAGTGGTGGTCTGGACGCTAGTCATTCGGATGAGACGATAAACCCAGATCCAGTGTGCAGCATGCGCTTAGCGCACGTTAAAGAACCCACGGCAACAAAAGGGTTGTTCCTGGCAAAATTTTGTAGAAAAATCCACTTCGATCGGAAAAACAAATAAAACTGCACGCAGGAGAAAAAAAAAAAAAAAAGAAAAAAAAAAGGGTGGCGCTGTAGTATAGCGACGCGCTCTCCCTGGGGAGAGCAGCCGGAATTTCACACATAGAAATCTGTTGTGATAAAAAGAAAAATACAAATACAATTCATTATTTTCAGCCAGCTCCAAAAAATTAAATATAAAAAATCTTGATTCCGAAGAGTGCTGAGTTTCTTTCTTTCTCTCTCTCTTTCTCTCTGTCTCTGTCTCTCTATGTCTCTCTGTCTGTCTGTCTGTCTGTCTGTCTCCCTCTCTCCCTCTCTCTCTCCCTCCCTCCCTCTCTCTGCCCTCCACAAGGAAGGGAAAGCATTTGACTGCACAAAGCAAAGCAAAGTAAGCGATGTTTTTTTCATTCTTTGAGGGAGGGACTAATGCCACTAATGTCTCTTCTCGACACAAAAAACGATGCAAGCTTATCCCTCTTGTAAATCCTCTTCTTGACACACACACACACAAAATGCACGCTTTTAACCTTTCTCTGTTAATTTGTCAACACAAACGATACATTCTTCTAACCCCCCCGTCCCCCCCCCCCCCTTTTTTTGGGGGGGTGGGGGGGGGCTTGTTTGCAAAAAAAAAAAAAAAAAGGATCCCACATCAGTTTATCATTTCCCTCCTTTTGGCAGAAACAGAATGGCCATACAAATCAAACATGTAATGGTGTGCCGACTGCACAGGTCTTATGACTGGAGCAATGCCGTCAAAAGAGGATTGGGTTCCCTCTGACAAAAATGGGACCCGCCCGTATCGACAGCCAGTGGACAGACAGACAGACAGACCACGGCGAGATAACATGACGACAGCAAAGTACGTCCCCCTGTTCCCCCGCCCCCTCACCCCCCCCCCTCCCCGGCCCCTCCATCATGCGTAATCGTTAGTGCTTCTTGTGTGTGTGTGTGTGTGTGTGTGTGTGCGAGTGTCTTGTGTGTGTGTGTGTGTGTGTGTGTGTGTGTGTGTGTGAGTGTCTTGTGTGTGTGTGAGAGAGAGAGAGAGAGAGGGATGTGGAGGGAGTTAGGTAGGGTGAAAGGGTGGGTGGAAGATTGTGTGTGTGTGTGTGTGTGTGTGTGTGTGTGTGTGTGTGTGTGTGTGTGTGAGGGGATGTGGAGGGAGTTAGGTAGGGTGAAAGGGTGGGTGGAAGATTGTGTGTGTGTGTGTGTGTGTGTGTGTGTGTGTGTGTGTGTGTGTGTGTGTGTGTGTGTGAGGGGATGTGGAGGGAGTTAGGTAGGGTGAAAGGGTGGGTGGAAGATTGTGTGTGTGTGTGTGTGTGTGTGTGTGTGTGTGAGTGTGAGTGTGTGCGCGCGCGCGCGCGCGCGCGCGTGTGTGTGTGTGTGTGTGTGTGTGTGTGTGTGTGTGTGTGTGTGTGTGTGTGTGAAATGGCAGGGGGATGGGAGGAGTAAGATTAGGGGAGAGAGAGAGGAGAGGGAGGGAAGGAGAGGAAGAGATTGTGTAAGAGAGAGAAAGAGAGAGAGAGAGAGAGGGGGGGGGGGTTCTTACACCGTTTTCTGGAATCTTCGTGATATTTTATACCATAGTTTTGTTGTTGTTGTTGTTTGTTTCGCGTTTCGTTCTGTTGCTAACGTCCCCCCCCCCCCCCCCTCCTGTTTCTATTTCCCACCAAAACACCAAAAAAACCCACATAACTCGTATACCATTTCTGGACACTGTTCCCTAGTTACGTTCTTAGTTTTCTCTTGCTCGCAACAAAGAATGTTAACTAGGAGTTTCTTACAGGAAAATAAAAGAACTCCTTTCACGTAAAAAGAAACATCAATGATTTTACTTGAGCATTAACCTTTGTTTAATGTCGTTCTCGCGTGCGACCACGTGTCTTCCTGCATACAATTATTTGTGTGTGTGTGTGTGTGTTAGTCTCAACCATCTCTCTCTCTCTCTCTCTCTCTCTCTCTCTCTCTCTCTCTCTCTCCTTTTTTGAAGTGAATGCGCGTGTACATGTGTGTGAGCGTATACACATTTGTTTGCTCGTGTGTGTGTGTGTGTGTGTGTGTGTGTGTGTGTGTGTGTGTGTCTGTGTGTGTGACAGAGTGTAAGTCTCTCGAGTGCGTGTGTGTATGTGTGTAAGTGCGTGCGTGTGTGCGTACGCGCGTCCGTGTGCGTGCATGTTTGTGTGCGTGCGCGTGTGCCGTGTCTTTGTGTATGTGCACGCGCGCATGTGTATGTTTGCGTACAGATGCATCAAGGCTAGAGAGATAGTGCGGGATGTGTGCTTGTGTATGACCGCGCGCGAGCGCACGCGCGCACGTAATGATTAAAGTTGAAGACGGAAACTTCGTCGATGGGGAGGAGGGCGGAATGTGGGGGAGTGGGGGTGGGGGGGGGGTGGGGGGGGGGGCAGCGCAAATGAGAGGTGAGAAGCTATTTTTGTTCCATTCTCGCGAGAAACACGAGCCAGCGAACGTGATTGTAGTTGTTGGCGAAGTGGCCTCCCCTTCCCCAAGCGAAGTCCCCCCCACCCCCCACCGCAACCCCACCCCCACCCCCCTACTCCACACACACACCCATCCCCTTCATCCCCTCTTTATTTCTCTCTCTCTCTCTCTGGATCCAAAGTCCCTCCTCTCCTCCTCTCCTCACCCCCAGCTCCCTATATATGACCCCCCCCCCCCCCACCCCCCACCTCCCCGGCCCCCCTCCTCCTCCTTGTTCTTCACATTTTATTCCCACTGTGTGTACGCCCTCACCCCTTACCTGAAGCGGTGTCATACCAGGGGATACCCACCCCCTTCATGGTGGTGTCAATTATCCTGGACACTTTTTTTAGGTTGTTTTTTGTTGTTGTTGTTTTTGTTTGTTTGTTTTTTTAATTGGTTTTAAGCTTAAAAAAAATTATAATCATACAGCACGGGAAGATAATCTTTTAAATATTTGGGGATAGAAAAACATATTTCCAAACACACACACAAAGACCCCCCCCCCCCCACACACACACACACGCACACAAACACAGACAAAAAAAAAATATACTATATATACAAACATTTCTCTCTCTCTCTCTCTCTCTCTCTCTCTCTCTCTCTCTCTCTCTCTCCATTAATGCAAACTTTGATTCAGTTCTAAATATCTGCATTTCAAAATCATAGCGAATGGTCCAAAATGCATGTACAAATTCACACAAAACTTACACGATGAAAAAAAAGAAAGAAAGAAAAAAAGACAACTACCCTATGAGAGAACAGTAATTCCTTCCTCGCGCCCTTCTTAGGGTAGAACTCCTGTCAAAACTTCCTTCTACTTACAAGCTAAGTCTCGTTTAATCTTTCGAGTAATCTTTTCGTTCTTCATTCATAACTTTCTCCCTCTGTCCCTCACTCCATCACCTACACTATCTGCCTATCCCCCCCCCCCCACCCCCCCACCTCCCCTCAAACGGCATTTCCGTTGCAGGTACACATTAATGCGACTGTGGAGACACACACACACACACACGAGAAAAAGCAACTCTCACACATATGCATACATATACACACGCGCGCGCGCGCACACACACACACACACAACACACACACACAGACACACACACACACACACACACCTACACCTTCGCAAGCGCAAACACATTCACTCATACCCTCTCCCCCTCCCCCCTCTCTCTCTCAAACACACACACACACACAAACACTGACACTCACAACATCCGACCTAAACTCAAGCAAACAAAACACCCGGGGACACAATTCACCCCTGGGGATGTGGTTGAGGAGACGGGGGGTTGGCAAAAAACAACTCC
>NC_134900.1:14947765-14952765 GCF_041734735.1 Babylonia areolata | reverse complement strand
CCCCGCCCTCCCATATCCCCACCCCACCCCCACCCGCAAGACTGTAGCACTAAGTACAAACAGCAAAGCAACAACAAGCTCACAGCTCATAATATCATTCTCCAGCAAATCCCAAGCCTTTACACTCTTCACTGTCCTCTCTCTCTCTCTCTCTCTCTCTCTCTCTCTCTCTCTCTCTCTCTCTCTCTCTCTCTCTCTCTCTCTCTCTCTATCCCGTAGTCTTGTGGACCGTTGGGGCGCCACAGGTGATCTGCAACCAGCATCCTCCAATCCTCTCGGTTTCTCTGACCTCCTGATTGTATCGCTCAACCTCAAGCCCGTCCATTCTGGGATGTTGTCCTCCCATCTCTTCCTCTGTCTGCCTCTCCTTCTCCCTCCTTGCACTGTGCCCTGCAGGAATCGTCTTGGCAAGCCCTGATGATCTTCACTGTCCACCACTGTCTATAACCAAAAGCAGGATGGGAATCAAGGACTGACGAGTCCTTCCTGTGGCTCCTCGCGAAAACTAACCATCGCTACACCGTCTGCTTCGGTCACAAAGAGGGTGGAGGTGGTGGTGGTGGTGGTGGTGGTGGTGATGGTGGTGACAGGGAGGGCGAAGTGGCAGAGGGTGAAGGGTGAGGGGGTGGGGGGGGGACAGGAGTTGGGTGGAGGAGGGGGGAGGAGGAGGGATAGGGGATGGAATGGAGGAGGCGGGGGGCGTATTGAAGGAGAGAGAAGGAAAGAGAAGAGGAGAAGAAGCTTTCCCAGATCAGAGGAAAGCGAAAGGAAAAAAAAGAAGAGGAGATCGGTGTGACGGTGCTGTGGAGGATGGAGCTGGCAAAACAAACACTTATCGCCTCCCTTTAAGAGTCCTACCCCCCCCCCTACCCCCCCCCCCCCCCTACCCCCCCCCCCCCCCCCCCACACACACACACACCACCACCAATCTTCACCCCTCCCCCTCCCTCCTCCTTCCCCCCTCTTCCTCCTCCTCCCTTTCTCCTGTCCTGTGGGAGCACTTGTTCAGTGGGTAGTTCCGTCTCGAGCTGATCAGTCACCTTGCTGGGAACACGTCAGCTACAAACTGCTATCGTCCCCCAGGGAACGCCGGTGGTGGAGTGGGTGTCCTTGCCATGCGTGTTCGTCAACGTCGTCGTCGTCGTTATCATCGTCGTCACCGTTGTCGTCATCTTCTTAATCAACGCCGTCGTTGTCATCGTCTTCTTCGTGATCATTGCGTTAATTTCCTTTTGTGGACGACCGATGGTACCAACAGTGTTGTTTGATAAGTCTGGTGAATCGTCTTCCTCCTCCTCCTCCTCCTCCTTCTTCTTCTTCTTCTTCTTCTTCTTCTTCTTCTTCTTCTTCTTCTTCTTCTTCTTCTTCTTCTTCTTCTTCTTCTTCTTCTTCTTCTTCTTCTTCTTCTCCTTCATCATCATTATCGTCAACACCATCTCCTCCTTCTCCTCCTCTTCCTCCTTCTTCTCCTCCTCCTCCTTCTTCTTCTTCTTCTTCTCCTCCTCCTCCTCCTCCTCCTCCTTCTTCTTCTTCTTCTTCTTCTTCTTCTTCTTCTTCTTCTTCTTCTTCTTCTTCTTCTTCTTCTCCTCCTCCTTCATCATCATTATCGTCAACGCCATCTCCTCCTCTTCCTCCTCCGCCTCTTCCTCCTCCTCCTTCTTCTTCTTCTGCCTTAACTCTGAGAAGAGTCGTTGGGACGCCGCAGAGACGAACTGTTCACCTGATTCTTGCAGGCCTGTCGATTGTGTGTCAAAGCCTGGGTCTTTGCAATTTTTTTTCCTATCCTTACCACGCAAAAAGTCTATTCAGTCTATCTAATGTTGACACAAAATCCACTGATCCATTCTTCAGGCTCTGTATGCAACAACAGAATCACAAATCTGCTCTGTCTGTGTCGCGTTGTTGTTGCATCACAATTCTCATCCAGTGTGGGGCAATGCCAGAACTACTGAAACCAAAGCCTGTTCATTCTATTCGATGTATCGAGTCAATCAAATCGTGTCTCTTTCTTTTTAATAGCGATTACAACTAAATCTACACATTTATCAATTCTGTACAAATTGATCGCTAAACCAAGAGTCTTATCAAGCCCCAGTCTACCTCCTTCTCCAGCTAATACCACCAAGTCTATCACATTCCATCAAATGCGTTTAAGATATCTGCAAGCCTGTCCGTTGAGTCAGTGTCTGTTGACTCTATCTACTTCTCTAGCTAATGCCACCAAGTCTGTCACATTCCATCAAATGCGTTTAAGATATCTGCAAACTGTCTGTTGAGTCAGTGTCTGTTGACTCTATCTACTTCTCCAGCTAATGCCACCAAGTCTATCACATTCCATCAAATCCGTTTGAGAATCTGCAAGCCTGTCTGTTGAGTCAGTGTCTGTTGACTCTATCTACTTCTCCAGCTAATGCCACCAAGTCTATTACATTCCATCAAATGCGTTTAAGATATCTGCAAGCCTGTCCGTTGAGTCAGTGTCTGTTGAATCTATCTACTTCTCTAGCTAATGCCACCAAGTCTATCACATTCCATCAAATGCGTTTAAGATATCTGCAAGGCTGTCTGTTGAGTCAGCGTCTGTTGACTCTATCTACTTCTCCAGCTAATGCCACCAAGTCTATCACATTCCATCAAATGCGTTTAAGAATCTGCAAGCCTGTCTGTTGAGTCAGCGTCTGTTGACTCTATCTACTTCTCCAGCTAATGCCACCAAGTCTATCACATTCTATCAAAAGCGTTTGAGAATCTGGAAGCCTGTCTGTTGAGTCAGTGTCTGTTGACTCTATCTACTTCTCCAGCTAATGCCACCAAGTCTATCACATTCCATCAAATGCGTTTGAGAATCTGCAAGCCTGTCTGTTGAGTCAGTGTCTGTTGACTCTATCTACTTCTCCAGCTAATGCCACCAAGTCTATCACATTCCATCAAATGCGTTTGAGAATCTGGAATCCTGTCTGTTGAGTTAGTGTCTGTTGACTCTATCTACTTCTCCAGCTAATGCCACCAAGTCTATCACATACCATCAAATGCGTTTAAGATATCTGCAAGGCTGTCTGTTGAGTCAGCGTCTGTTGACTCTATCTACTTCTCCAGCTAATACCACCAAGTCTATCACATTCCATCAAATGCGTTTGAGATATCTGCAAGCCTATCTGTTGAGTCGGCGTCTGTTGACTCTATCTACTTCTCCAGTTAATGCCACCAAGTCTGTAACATTCCATCAAACGCGTTTAAGATATCTGCAAGGCTGTCTGTTGAGTCAGTGTCTGTTGACTCTATCTACTTCTCCAGCGAATGCCACCAAGTCTATCACATTCCATCAAATGCGTTTGAGATATCTGCAAGCCTGTCTGTTGAGTCAGTGTCTGTTGACTCTATCTACTTCTCCAGCCAGTACCACAAGTCTATAACATCTATCAAATGCGCTTGAGAACTTCAGCAAAATCTGTGTGTTGAGTCAGTGTTTAATGTGTGAGAGAGGTTTGTCATTTTTTTTTTTTCCTGACGGAATATAGCCTGGGCCTTAGAACTATGTTGCCAAGGACGCGCTAGAGTGTGGGTTGTCGACCAGACTGTCAATACAGACGACACTAAAAGGTTTTACATGTAATGACCGCTTCTTCTTCTTCTTCTTCTTCTTCTGCGTTCGTGGGCTGCACCTCCCACGTTCACTCGTATATACGAGTGCGCTTTTACGTGTTTGACCGTTTTTACCCCCGCCATATAGGCAGCCATACTCCGTATCCAGGGATCGGGGGAGTCTCTGTGTTTGAATGAGCTGTGGTCAAATCTTCCTCCATGTGAGCTTTGGACAGAGAACGAGGCTGTTTCCTGTTGCGAAGCGGAAATCAATGGTTGTTTTTCTGTTTTGTGGGTCTGGGTGTTGTCGTTACCGTGGTGTGTGTGTGTGTGTGTGTGTGTGTGTGTGTGTGTGTGTGTGTGTGTGTGGTGTGTGTGTTTGTGTGTGTGTGTGCGTGTGTGTGTACGTGAGTGTGCGTGCGTGTGTGTGTGTGTGACAGAAAAGAGAGAGAGAGAGAGAGAGAGAGTGTGTGTGTGTGTGTGTGTGTGTGTGTGTGTGTGTGTGTGTGTGTCCGAGAGAGAGAGAAAGAGAGAGACAGAGAGAGAGTGAGTGAGTGAGTGTGTGTGTGTGTGTGTGTGTGTGTGTGTGTGTGTGTGTGTGTGTGTGTGTGTGTGTGTTCTTTTTCAGTTCCATTTGTGTCCGCCTGTCCATGTGTCTGTTTCCCGTTTGTTTGCTTACACCATTGTGTTTCTATTGTGTGTGTGCAGTGAATGATACTGTAAGTGATTACTACTGTGAGAGAGAGGGGGGGATGGAGAGAAGGAGGCAGAGGGAAAGAGAGAGAATGGACGAAAGAAAGAACAAATAAACGATCGACCGAACGAACGAAATTTTATTTTAAGACGGTAAAGTAATACGTACAAATGTTGTTGTTTTTTACAGCCGACCCTCTGGGCGAATATTGCGAGAACACACAGACATACACACATACACACAGACAAAACACAGACACAGACACACACATACACACAAACACACACACAACATATTATTCACGACAGCAAAACGTACGAAATGAGATAATGAAAAAAAAATCTAAGCACTGTTAAAAGTCTATGTATAGAGATTGAGCTAACAGCCAATACAGGAAGTTGTTTTTTTGTTTTTTTTAAAGGACAAAAAAAGAACCATAACTACACTGTCTGTGGATAGGGACAAACATACAAACAGACAGCCACAGACACAGAGACAAACATCACAGCAGTACAAGAGTCTTGTCTCCATAGCGCGACACAACAATACTCTCACAAGAGAAAAAAAGACGAGTCTCGCCACACAACACCCCCCCCCCCCCAATCCCCTCCCCCCTACCGCCTCCCTCACCCCCCTCCTCTCCGTCCCTCCCCCCCCTCCCCGGACCCCCCACCCACCACCTCTTGTTGTAGGACCAGCCTATTGGGATGTCCGCTCCAATTGA
>NC_134900.1:14930265-14942765 GCF_041734735.1 Babylonia areolata | reverse complement strand
ACGCGCGAGCGAGCGAGTGCGCGCGCACGCACGCACGCAAACGTTCCCCAGTTTCCCGCTCTCTCCACGCGCTTGTACATCGATGTCTGTAGGCAGTCTCTACGCTGTCTCCGTACAGCGCTCTTGTCTTTCTGTCTTGTCTGGCACCGTTGTCTCTCGGAGTCCCCCCTCTCCCCCCCCCCAGCAAGTGGAACAGCGGCACAGAGCTCCCCCCCACTCCCGTGGCCACCCCACATCACACCACCTCTCTCCCTCGCTCTCCCTACCTATCTCCCTCCCCCCCCCTTTCACTCCCCACCTCCCCTCTCCCCATCTCCTTCCCAACCTATCTTCTCCCTCCCTCTCCCCCCCCCCCACCTATCCCCCTTCCTGTCTCTCCCTCTATCTCCCTCTCCCTCTTCCCCCCCACCCATCTATATCCCTCCCTGTCTCTCCCTCTATCTCCCCCTCCCTCTCTCCCCAACCCATCTATATCCCTCCCTGTCTCTCCCTCTATCTCCTCCTCCCTCTCCCCTCCCCCCAACCCATCTATATCCCTCCCTGTCTCTCCCTCTATCTCCCCCTCCCTCTCTCCCCAACCCATCTATATCCCTCCCTGTCTCTCCCTCTATCTCCCCCTCCCTCTCTCTCCCCAACTCATCTATATCCCTCACTGTCTCTCCCTCTATCTCCCCATCCCACTCTCCCCATCCCATCTATATCCCTCCCTGTCTCTCCCTCTCTCCCCAACTCATCTATATCCCTCCTTGTCTCTCCCTCTATCTCCCCCTCCCTCTCTCCATAAGCCATCTGTATCCCTCCCTGTCTCTCCCTCTATCTCCCCCTCCCTCTCTCCCCAACCCATCTATATCCCTCCCTGTCTCTCCCTCTATCTCCCCCTCCCTCTCTCCCCAACTCATCTATATCCCTCCGTGTCTCTCCCTCTATCTCCCCCTCCATCTCTCCCCAACCCATCTATACCCCTCCCTGTCTCTCCCTCTATCTCCCCCTCCCTCTCTCCCCAACCCATCTATATCCCTCCCTGTCTCTCCCTCTATCTCCCCCTCCCTCTCTCCCCAACCCATCTATATCCCTCCCTGTCTCTCCATCTATCTCCCCCTCCCTCTCTCCCCATCCCATCGATATCCCTCCTTGTCTCTCCATCACCCTCTCCCTCTCTCCCCAACCCATCTATATCGCTCCCTGTCTCTCCCTCTATCTCCCCTTTTCCCTCTCTCCCCAACCCATCTATACCCCTCCCTGTCTCTCCATATATCTCCCTCTCCCTCTCTCCCCATCCCATCTATATCCCTCCCTGTCTCTCCATCTATCTCCCCCTCCCTCTCTCCCCAACTCATCTATATCCCTCCCTGTCTCTCCATCTATCTCCCACTCCCTCTCTCCCCAACTCATCTATATCCCTCCCTGTCTCTCCCTCTATCTCCCCCTCCCTCTCTCCCCAACTCATCTATATCCCTCCTTGTCTCTCCCTCTATCTCCCCCTCCCTCTCTCCCCAACTCATCTATATCCCTCCCTGTCTCTCCCTCTATCTCCCCCTCCCTCTCTCCCCAACTCATCTATATCCCTCCTTGTCTCTCCCTCTATCTCCCCCTCCCTCTCTCCCCAACTCATCTATATCCCTCCCTGTCTCTCCCTCTATCTCCCCCTCCCTCTCTCTCCCCAACCCATCTATATTCCTCCCTGTCTCTCCCTCTCTCCCCACCCCATCTATATCCCTCCCTGTCTCTCCCTCTCCCTCTCTCCCCAACCCATCTATATCCCTCCCTGTCTCTCCCTCTCTCCCCAGCTCATCTATATCCCTCCTTGTCTCTCCCTCTATCTCCCCCTCCCTCTCTCCCAACCCATCTATATCCCTCCCTGTCTCTCCCTCTATCTCCCCCTCCCTCTCTCCCAACCCATCTATATCCCTCCCTGTCTCTCCCTCTCTCCCCAACTCATCTATATCCCTCCTTGTCTCTCCCTCTATCTCCCCCTCCCTCTCTCCCAACCCATCTATATCCCTCCCTGTCTCTCCATCTATCTCCCCCTCCCTCTCTCCCCAACCCATCTATATCCCTCCCTGTCTCTCCATCTATCTCCCACTCCCTCTCTCCCCATCCAATCTATATCCCTCCCTGTCTCTCCATCTATCTCCCCCTCCCTCTCTCCCAACCCATCTATATCCCTCCCTGTCTCTCCCTCTATCTCCCCCTCCCTCTCTCCCAACCCATCTATATCCCTCCCTGTCTCTCCCTCTATCTCCTCCTCCCTCTCCCCCCAACCCATCTATATCCCTCCCTGTCTCTCCCTCTGTCTCCCCATCCCTCTCTCCCCAACTCATCTATATCCCTCCCTGTCTCTCCATCTATCTCCCACTCCCTCTCTCCCCATCCAATCTATATCCCTCCCTGTCTCTCCATCTATCTCCCCCTCCCTCTCTCCCAACCCATCTATATCCCTCCCTGTCTCTCCCTCTATCTCCCCCTCCCTCTCTCCCAACCCATCTATATCCCTCCCTGTCTCTCCCTCTATCTCCTCCTCCCTCTCCCCCCAACCCATCTATATCCCTCCCTGTCTCTCCCTCTGTCTCCCCATCCCTCTCTCCCCAACTCATCTATATCCCTCCCTGTCTCTCCCTCTATCTCCCCCTCCCTCTCTCCCCATCCCATCTATATCCCTCCCTGTCTCTCCCTCTATCTCCCCCTCCCTCTCTCCCCATCCCATCTATATCCCTCCCTGTCTCTCCCTCTATCTCCCCCTCCCTCCCCACCCTTCTACCTCTCTCCCTATCTCCACTCTCTCTCTCCTTCCTCCCCACCTTACATCTACCACCCTCTCCTTCCCTATCCCCACTCCCCTCACAACCTCCCTCTCTATCTTCCCCCTCCCTCCCTCCCCATCTCCTCTCTCCTTCTCTCCCCCCTCTCTCTCTCTCTCTCCTTAAGCCCCCCCCCCCCCCCCCCGCACCTCTTCCCTGCCGTCCCCAACACCCCCTTCTCCCTCCCCTTCCCTCTTTCCCTCTCAATTCATTCAACCCCCCTCCCTCCCTCCCCACCTCACTTTTCTCCCTATCCCCCCCCCTCCCTCAACCTGCCTTCCTACCTCCCTCCATCTCTCCACTCCCCCCTCCCCTCGCATCCCCCCCCCCCCTCGTCCCATCTCTCCCCCTTCATCCCCATTTTCCATCTCTCTCCCTCTGTCCCTATCCCCCCTCCCTCCCTACCTCACCTCTCCCTATCTCCCCACTCTCTCGCCAACTCATCTCTCTCCCTCCCTTTATATCTCCGCCTCCCCCAACCTCACCTCTCCCTCTCTCCCCTTCCCTCCTGCCCCCGCACCCCCCACCCCCCCACCCCCTCACGTCAGTTCAATTCCCCCGCCCCCCACCTCTCCTCTCTCCCCCTCCATCCACCTATCCTCTGCCTCCCTCCACCCTCGGTCCCCCCCCCACCCCCACCCCGCCCCCACCCTCTCTCCATATGTTCATTTGTCAATCACATGATCCATCGAGCCAGACGGAAGACCGACGTGAGGAAGTTCACCCCAGACATTGTGGACCGCATAGGGTTTTGGTGGGTGTGGGGAGGGAGCGTGTGTAGGGTGTGGCGGTCTTGGGGTGGGGGGTGGGGGGGGAATTTGGGGGTGGGGCGGGGGGGATGGAGTGGGATTGTAAGTAGGGGGTGGGAGATCTGGGTACTCGCTCTCTTTCTCTGCCTCTCTCTGTCTCTCTCTCTCTCTCTCTGTTTGTACGTGTTTCTGTCTCTTTCTCTTTCTGTCTCTCTCTCTGTTTGTATGTGTTTCTGTCTCTTTCTCTTTCTGTCTCTTTCTGTCTCTCTCTCTCTCTCTGTCTCCCTCTCTCTGTCTCTCTCTCTGTCTGTCTCTTTCTCTGTCTCCCCCTCTCTCTCTCTCTGTCTCTTTCTCTGTCTCCCTCTCTCTCTGTCTCTTTCTCTCTCGCTCTCTCTCTCTCTCTGTCTGTCTCTTTCTCGATCTCCCTCTCTCTCTGTTTCTGTCTGTCTCTTTCTGTCTCCCTCTCCCTCTCTCTGTATCTCTGTCTCTGTCTCTGTCTTTCTGGCTTATTTTTCTTTTCTTTTTTTATTCTTTTTTTTTTTACCCCATCGTCTCTTAATTATTTTTGCTCTTTCTGCCTTGCTGGTCTGTTCACGTCACTTTCTCCGTTTTTGAAATGATAAATATTAATCAAATATCTGTTTTTCTATTTCTTGACTTGGTGATAGCGTACTTCAGTTAGGTTATATTTTTGGCGCATCTGACGTGAGTGCCTGTTGGCAGTTGTGTGTGTGTGTGTGTGTGTGTGTGTGTGTGTGTTGGGGGGCTGAGGGCGGCGGAGGGGCGGGGGGGGGTGGGGTGGGGGTGGGGTCATGTTTGTTTGTTTTGCGTATCACGTGCAAATCATTTTTGTATTCGAGTTTCGTTTTAAAAATCCGCTGGCAAAATATAGGACGGTACACTTCACGCCAAAGACATTTTCAAAGTTTATGTGCATGATTATGACTGTGCATGTGTCTAATTTTCTCTTTCAATTTTTTTTCTACTGGTCTGATATTGACAGATTGTTATTTATATATTCATCAATTTGTTTGTTTATTTGTGTCGTCTAATTTTCTCTTTCGATTTGTTTTCCATATTGACAGGTTCTTATATATATATATATATATATATATATATATATATATATATATATATATATATATATATATATATATATATATATATATATATTTGTTTATTTGCGCATTTATTTACCACTATAATATTTACAACCTGACCTAGCCATGAGAGATCGGTTGAGTTGTGTCAGCAACACTAACAGTGAGAGAGGTATTAGATGATCGGCTGAGTTGTGTCAGCAACACTAACAGTGAGAGACGCATTAGATGATCGGCTGAGTTGTGTCAGCAACACTAACAGTGAGAGACGCATTAGATGATCGGCTGAGTTGTGTCAGCAACACTAACAGTGAGAGACGCATTAGATGATCGGCTGAGTTGTGTCAGCAACACTAACAGTAAGAGACGCATTAGATGATCGGCTGAGTTGTGTCAGCAACGCTAACAGTGAGAGAGGTATTAGATGATCGGCTGAGTTGTGTCAGCAACACTAACAGTGATAGACGCATTAGATGATCGGCTGAGTTGTGTCAGCAACGCTAACAGTGAGAGAGGTATTAGATGCTCGGCTGAGTTGTGTCAGCAACGCTAACAGTGAGAGAGGTATTAGATGATCGGCTGAGTTGTGTCAGCAACACTAACAGTGAGAGAGGTATTAGATGATCGGCTGAGTTGTGTCAGCAACACTAACAGTGGGAGACGCATGAGAAGATCGGCTGAGTTGTGTCAGCAACACTAACAGTGAGAGAGGCATTAGATGCTCGGCTGAGTTGTGTCAGCAACACTAACAGTGAGAGACGCATTAGATGATCGGTTGAGTTGTGTCAGCAACACTAACAGTGAGAGAGGTATTAGATGATCGGTTGAGTTGTGTCAGCAACACTAACAGTGAGAGAGGTATTAGATGATCGGTTGAGTTGTGTCAGCAACACTAACAGTGAGAGAGGTATTAGATGCTCGGCTGAGTTGTGTCAGCAACACTAACAGTGAGAGACGCATGAGATGATCGGTTGAGTTGTGTCAGCAACACTAACAGTGAGAGAGGTATTACATGATCGGCTGAGTTGTGTCAGCAACACTAACAGTGAGAGACGCATGAGAAGATCGGCTGAGTTGTGTCAGCAACACTAACAGTGAGAGAGGTATTAGATGATCGGCTGAGTTGTGTCAGCAACACTAACAGTGAGAGACGCATTAGATGATCGGCTGAGTTGTGTCAGCAACGCTAACAGTGAGAGAGGTATTAGATGATCGGCTGAGTTGTGTCAGCAACACTAACAGTGAGAGACGCATTAGATGATCGGCTGAGTTGTGTCAGCAACGCTAACAGTGAGAGAGGTATTAGATGATCGGCTGAGTTGTGTCAGCAACACTAACAGTGAGAGACGCATTAGATGATCGGCTGAGTTGTGTCAGCAACACTAACAGTGAGAGAGGTATTAGATGATCGGCTGAGTTGTGTCAGCAACGCTAACAGTGAGAGAGGTATTAGATGATCGGCTGAGTTGTGTCAGCAACACTAACAGTGAGAGAGGTATTAGATGATCGGTTGAGTTGTGTCAGCAACACTAACAGTGAGAGAGGTATTAGATGCTCGGCTGAGTTGTGTCAGCAACACTAACAGTGAGAGAGGTATTAGATGATCGGCTGAGTTGTGTCAGCAACACTAACAGTAAGAGACGCATTAGATGATCGGTTGAGTTGTGTCAGCAACGCTAACAGTGAGAGAGGTATTAGATGATCGGCTGAGTTGTGTCAGCAACACTAACAGTGAGAGACGCATTAGATGATCGGCTGAGCTGTGTCAGCAACACTAACAGTGAGAGAGGTATTAGATGATCGGCTGAGTTGTGTCAGCGACGCTAACAGTGAGAGAGGTATTAGATGATCGGCTTTGTGTCAGAAACACTAACAGTGAGAGACGCATGAGAAGATGAGCTGAGTTGTGTCAGCAACACTAACAGTGTGAGAGGTATTAGATGATCGGCTGAGTTGTGTCAGCGACGCTAACAGTGAGAGAGGTATTAGATGATCGGCTGAGTTGTGTCAGCATCACTAACAGTGAGAGACGCATGAGAAGATGAGCTGAGTTGTGTCAGCAACACTAACAGTGTGAGAGGTATTAGATGATCGGCTGAGTTGTGTCAGCGACGCTAACAGTGAGAGAGGTATTAGATGATCGGCTGAGTTGTGTCAGCAACACTAACAGTGAGAGACGCATGAGAAGATGAGCTGAGTTGTGTCAGCAACACTAACAGTGTGAGAGGTATTAGATGATCGGCTGAGTTGTGTCAGCAACACTAACAGTGAGAGACGCATGAGAAGATCGGCTGAGTTGTGTCAGCAACACTAACAGTAAGAGATGCATTAGGTGATCGGTTGAGTTGTGTCAGCAACACTAACAGTGAGAGACGCATGAGAGATCGGCTGAGTTGTGTCAGCAACACTAACAGTGAGAGACGCATTAGATGATCGGCTGAGTTGTGTCAGCAACACTAACAGTGAGAGACGCATTAGATGATCGGCTGAGTTGTGTCAGCAACACTAACAGTGAGAGAGGTATTAGATGATCGGCTGAGTTGTGTCAGCAACACTAACAGTGAGAGAGGTATTAGATGATCGGCTGAGTTGTGTCAGCAACGCTAACAGTGAGAGACGCATGAGAAGATCGGCTGAGTTGTGTCAGCAACGCTAACAGTGAGAGACAAGAGAGACAATGCTCCTCACTCGCTCACTTTTTTTCGTTTCTGTCCCTTGCTCATCGCTTATTGCTCGTTCATTCACAGACACCGCTCGCTTGGGACAGCGCGTCAAAGGTGAAAAGAAATTCAATGCTTTTGTCCCTTTTTTCTTTTGGTGTGCAGGATACAAATAACAAGTGCAGGCAATGTCTTTTTTACTCATTCATTCATTCATTAATTAATTTATTTATTTATTATTAATTTATTCGTCTATTCATTTATTCACTAAAAAAACCCAATCATTTATTCATTCATGCTGTTATTTATTTCTTTATATTTGGCTGCATGTGCGTTAGTTTTACTATCAAAGTGTTTTGTTTTTTCTTTCTTTGTTTTTTGGTTGTGGTTTTTTTGTTTTTTGTTTTGTTGTTGTTGTTTTTTGTTGTTTTTTTTGCCAGGAACTAAAAACCCCATTTGTTGCCTTTGGGGGTGCTGTTTTACGTGCGGCCAAGTGCATGCTGCACACAATACCTCGATTTTCCGTCTCATACAAATGGCAAGAACCCAAACCGCCACTAGTAGAGGGGGGGGGAAAAAACCCAACAAATCATGTTGTCCAGCCTACCGGAAAGGCTCATTTCAGGACACTGGTGGAAGGGATGCAGGAGGATTTTCCCCTTGTTATGTCATCCAAAGTTTCGCTACCACGGACACGTACGTAGGAGAGGAGAGCGTGTTGCTGGCTTGTATATTAATTTGTTGTCGCGCGTCCTGATGATAACTTTTAGTATTGCTAACTTCATGAACGTGTGTGAAGAACTGATGAGCGAGTATTGAAAAATTCCTCGAGACTGAACACTTGTGAATGAGAGCGAGAGAGAGAGAGAGAGAGAGAGGAGAGAGAGAGAGAGAGAGAGAGAGAGAGAGAAAGACAGACAGACAGACAGACAGAGAAAGAGACACAGAGAGAGGGCGAGGCACAGAGAGAGAGAGAGAGAGAGAGAGAGAGAGAGAAGGCAGAGACGGATAGAGAGGGAGACATACAGATAGACAGACAGGGAGACAGACGGAGAGAGAGGGTGTGTGTCTGTGTGTGTGTGTGTGTGTGTGTGTGTGAGAGAGAGAGAGAGAGAGAGAGAGAGAGAGAGAGAGAGTTGAGGAGAGAGAAGGGCGAAAGGGAGGGAGAGAGGGGAAGAGCGAGGAAGAGAGGGGTAGGAGAAAAGAGATAAAGGCTTTAATTAAAGAAGAGGATTGAAATCGATAACCCCGCAGCTCAATGAAAAGCTAATTGCGATTTTTAAAAGCATGTGGTCGTCTCTCTCATTCCCACTCCCCCCCCCTCTCTCTCTCTCACACACACACACTCTCTCTCTCTCTCTCTCTATCATCCTCTCTCTTTCTCCCTCTGTCTCACCCTCTTTCTCTCTATCATTCTCTCTTTCTCCCTCTCTCTCTATCCTCTTCTCTCTTTCTCCCTCTCTCTCTCTCTCTCTATCATCCTCTCTCTTTCTCCCTCTGTCTCACCCTCTTTCTCTCTATCATTCTCTCTCTTTCTCCCTCTGTCTCACTCTATATATATATATCCTCTTCTCTCTTTCTCCCTCTCTCTCTCTATCATCCTCTCTCTTTCTCCCTCTGTCTCACCCTCTTTCTCTCTATCATTCTCTCTTTCTCCCTCTGTCTAACTCTCTTTCTCTCTCTCTCTATCATCCTCTCACTTTCTCCCTCTGTCTCACCCTCTTTCTCTCTTTCTCTCTATCATCATCTCTCTTTCTCCCTCTGTCTCACCCGCTTTCTCTCTATCATCCTCTCTCTTTCTCCCTCTGTCTCACCCTCTTTCTCTCTCTCTCTATCATCCTCTCTCTTTCTCCCTCTGTCTCACCCTCTTTCTCTCTATCATCCTCTCTCTTTCTCCCTCTGTCTCACTCTCTGTTTACTCTCTATATCCTCCTCTTTCTCCCTCTGTCTCACTCTCTTTCTCCCTCTGTCTCACCCCGCTTTCTCTCTATCATCCTCTCTCTTTCTCCCTCTGTCTCACCCCGCTTTCTCTCTATCATCTCTCTCTTTCTCCCTCTGTCTCACCCGCTTTCTCTCTATCATCTCTCTCTTTCTCCCTCTGTCTCACTCTCTTTCTCTCTCTCTATCATCCTCTCTCTTTCTCCCTCTTTTCTCTCTCTATCATCCTCTCTCTTTCTCCCTCTGTCTCACCCTCTTTCTCTCTATCATCCTCTCTCTTTCTCCCTCTTTCTCTCTCTCTATCATCTCTCTCTTTCTCCCTCTGTCTCACCCTCTTTCTCTCTATCATCCTCTCTCTTCTCCCTCTTTCTCTCTCTCTATCATTCCTCTCTCTTTCTTCCCCTCTGTCTCACCCTCTTTCTCTCTCTCTCTATCATCATCTCTCTTTCTCCCTCTGTCTCACCCTCTTTTTCTCTATCATCCTCTCTCTTTCTCCCTCTGTCTCACCCTCTCTCTCTCTCTCTATCATCCTCTCTTTCTCCCTCTGTCTCACCCTCTCTCTCTCTCTCTCTATCATCCTCTCTTTCTCCCTCTGTCTCACCCTCTCTCTCTCTCTCTCTATCATCCTCTCTTTCTCTCTCTGTCTCACCCTCTTTCTCTCTATCATCATCTCTCTTTCTCCCTCTGTCGCACTCTCTCTCTCTCTATCTATCATCATCTCTCTTTCTCCCTCTGTCTCACTCTCTCTCTCTATCATCCTCTCTCTTTCTCCCTCTGTCTCTCTCTCTTTCTCTCTCTCTATCATCATCTCTCTTTCTCCCTCTGTCTCACTCTCTCTCTCTCTATCTATCATCCTCTCTCTTTCTCCCCTCTGTCTCACTCTCTCTCTTTCTCTCTCTCTATCATCATCCCTCTTTCTCCCTCTGTCGCACTCTCTCTCTATCTATCATCAATCTCTCTTTCTCCCTCTGTCTCTCTCTTTCTATCATCATCTCTCTTTCCTCCCTCTTTCTATCTCTCTCTCTCTTTCTCCCTCTGTCGCACTCTCTCTCTATCTATCATCATCTCTCTTCTCCCTCTGTCTCTCTCTTTTATCATCATCTCTCTTTCTCCCTCTGTCTCTGTCTCTCCCTCTCTTTCTATCTATCATCATCTCTTTCTCCAACTGTCTCTCCTTCTCTCTCTCTCTCTCTCTCTCCTCCTCCTCCTCCTCCTCCTCCTCTCTCTTTCTCCCTCTGTCTCACTCTCTCTCTCTCTACCATCATCTCTTTTTCTCCCTCTGTCTCACCCTCTTTCTCTCCCTCTCCCCCTCTCTATCATCCTCTCTCTTTCTCCCTCTGTCTCACCCTCTTTCTCTCTTTCACTCTATCATCCTCTCTTTCTCCCTCTGTCTCTCTCTCTCTCATTCTCTCTCCCCCCCCTCTCTCTCTCTCTCTACTTTTTACGTTCCCTGTCTTCCAGTCCTTACGCGAATGTGAGCGTGCTTGACTTGAATTATTTTGTATTCGACTGAAATCATGCGTGGGGTCTGTCCGTTTGTGGTGCCCACGCAAATCACAGTTATGTCTTGTTCTTTCTCGCACCCTTGTCTGAAGCGTGAATGGAAAAACAAAAACTGGGTCTGGGTGTCTCTCTCTGTTTCTGTCTCTCTCTGTGTGTCTCTATCTCTCTGTCTGTCTGTACGTCTCTCTCTCTCTCTCTTTCTCTCTCTCCCTCTCTCTCTTCGATAAAAAAAAAAAAAAAAATGTTTTGTACGTATGCATCAGTCATGGAAAGTACTGTGTTGAACCGAAGATGATGCCAGAACTTTCACGCTGATTTTATTTTCCTATTTCCTTGTGACAGAACGGGTTTTTCCCCCTTTCTGTCAAACTCAGGCCAGTCGGTTTTTATTTTATTTTATTTTATTTTATTTTTTTTTTTACACACTGGCTGAAAATGGGCCAGCCATTTCTAAGGTCGGTTATTTTTTTTTCCTTCATCTTAAAAGCGAAAGAAAGAAAGAAAGAAAAACAGAAAGGCGGAATGAGAGAAGAAATATTCATTTGCTGACGGGCATTTTAGATGAGCCGAAAGAGAATTTTTCTGTTTTTGGTTGAAGCAGACAATAAACTATTTTGAATTGAATTGAACTGAACTGAACTGAATACAGAAAAAAAGAAATAGTGAGAGGGAATGACAGAAAGAATGAAAGAAAGAAAGAATGGCTGGTTGAATGAATGAATGAATGAACGACAAAAAAGGAGAGAAAGAAGAAGAAGAAAGGGAATGAAAAGGGAAAGAACGAGTGTGCGGTATATATATATATATATATATATTTTTTTTTTTTTTTTTTTTTACATGAACGAAAGAAGAAAAGGAATGAAAGCCAGAAAGGAAAAAAAGAAAACAACAAAATGTAGGCAAGATATAGATGAGAAAAACAAATTAAAAAAAAAAAAGATAGAAGAAAACAGGTAGAAAGGAAAGTGTGTAAGCAAAAGGGAAGAAAGAAAAAATATATATAATGTTAAAAAAAAAGAAAGAAAAAGGAAAGGAACTAAATGCGACAAAAAAACAAAAACAAAAAATAATGATAATAATAATAATAATAATAATAATAATAAAGAACAGTTAACGGGGCTTTAGCGACGAGCCAAACCGAATATGATGAGATTTTGCATTTCTTTTCAATGTCTGACGTATTTCACCGGTGAGGGTGTGGGGGTATCGGGGGGGGGGGGGGGGGGGGGCGGGGGGGGGGGGGGCGGGGGGGGGGGGGGGGGGGGGGGGGGGAGTGTTAGGGGCGGGGTGCTTATGCGCTTGTTCGGTTCGTTTCTTGCTTCTTTTTTTTTATTAATAGTAGTAGTAGTAGTAGTGGTGGTGGTGGTGGTTGTGGTAGTAGTAGTAGTAGTAGTATCATTATGATTAGTATTAGTAGTAGTAGTAGTTTTTTTTTAATTTTAGTTGTTGTTATCATTATCATTACTTTTATTGTTATTATTACCATTGTTGTTGCTGTCATTATCATTAGTAGTAGTAGTAGTAGTAGTAGTAGTATCATTATCATCATTACCATCATCATTATCACTGGGGTGTAGGGTGGGCTGGAAGAGGAAGGATGGACAACTGGAAGAAGAGTGACAGAGAGGTAGGTAGGGAAGGTGGAGGAGGAAGGGGGCAGGGGGGGGGGGGGGTGTCAAAAAGCGAGAAAAAAAAAGGTGGTGGTTAGGGGGTTAGGAAGGGGGTAGGGGCGCGGTGTGTAAGGGCGGGGGC
>NC_134900.1:14910265-14917765 GCF_041734735.1 Babylonia areolata | reverse complement strand
GAAGGTGGAAAGGGAGTAGGGACGGAGAAAACAGAGAGAAAGAGAAAAACGATAACGATAACGAATTTGTATTCAGATAAAGACCAAAGCCCCTTATTCCCTCCCCCCCTCTGTCCGTCTGTTTCGTTTGTTTCGTTGGGGCATGCAAGGATCTACCAAACAGAGCCAAAAACGCATTAATTTGTATTTTGAAAAAGTTGCATGTGCTCAATAATGGTTTCCTTTGATTTATTTATCAAGCTATTTGATGCACAAGTGCAGCCTGTTGTGCAATACGGGTCTGAACTGTGGGGTCTAGATAAAGCTGTTGTTCATTGTGAATCAGTCGACACTTTTGCATTAAAGAACTTTTTAGGAGTATATAGGCAAACGCCCAATGATTTCGTGTGTGGTGAAACGAATCGATACCCGTTATATCTCGTCAGGTGTATCCGTTATTGGTTGAGATTATTACAAATGGAACATAACAGAATACCCCGCAAAGCTTATGATATGCTGAATGATTCAGATGGTAGAGTCAGAGTGAACTGGGTAACCAAGATTTACCATTGTAAATGTTTGAATATGGGTTTGGATTTGTTTGGTTGAACCAAGGCGTTGGCAGCATCTCGGCGTTTATCGGTGTGTTTCGACAACGACTGATTGATTGTAGATGGCAGAAGTGGTCTGATCATATTCAAAATAGTGAAAGATTTAGTTTCTATAAGAATTTTTGCAGTGTGTCTAATCTGAAAGAGAGAGAGAGAGAGAGGAGGTACAGAGAGACAGACAGACACAGACAGAGACAGACAAAAGAGAAAGAAAAAGAGAGACAGAGGCATACACACCCATGCACACACACACACAGTCAAAAAGACACAACAACAGACAAAGAGAAACAGGGAGCGACAGAGGGAGAAAAAAAAGAAGAAGAAGAAGAGGGAATGGCGGAAAAGGGCCAGGGGAGGGCTGGGGGGAGGGGGGGGTTACCGGGGGGGGGGGGGGGAGTAAAGAACAAGAACAAAGGCACGAGCCGCCCGTGACGGAAAACCAACCAGAAATAGAACTAAGAGCGAACAGGAAAAGAAACGAAACAAAAACGAAACGAAAACGAAAACGAAAACGAATTTCCATTCAGAAGGTTAGAGTCGAGTAAAGCACAGCTGCTTTTTCTAACTACACCCGGCCTGCCCTGAACGGAAACAAAAGTTAGCATGGAGACACGAACAAGAAAAGACCAGATAAAAGAAGAAGAAGAAGAAGAAAAAGAAGAAGGAGAAGAAGAAGAAGAAGAAGAAGAAGAAAAAGAAGAAGAAGAAGAAGAAGAAGAAGGAGAAGAAAGAAGAAGAAGAAGAAGAAGAAATGGAGAATTTCAGGTCCGTACCTTTGTGAGCACAGTCATCCATCTTTCCCCCCCGAAACAAAATGAACAGAAAACCCCAAGCCACCTTCTTCCGACAGCTTCGGGCCGGCTTGGGCACACATTACACAGAAGAAGAAAAAACAACAACAAAAGAACCACAATAATAACCGAGATAAACAAGAAATAGAGAGGACCCAGATAAAGTTAAAAAGGAGGTCAGGAAGAAGAAGACGAAGGAGGAGGAGGAAGAGGAGGAGGAGAATAAGAAGGGTGGGGGGGGGGAGAGAAGAATTTAAAAAAAGGAAGATAAGAAGAAGAGAGAAGAAGGAAATGAAGATGAAGAAAAAGACGAAGAAGAAGGCGGAAGAGGAGGAGGAGAATAAGAAGGGTGGGGGAGAAGAATTTAAAAAAGGGAAGATAAGAAGAAGAGAGAAGAAGGAAATGAAGAAGAAGAGGAAGAAGAGGAGGAGAAGGAGCAGGAAGAAGATGACGATGAAGAAGAAGACGAGGAGGAGGAGAAGAAGAAGAAGAAGGATAAAAATTAAAAGGAGGAAGAGAAGAAGAAGAACAACAACAACAGAACAACAACAACAGAAGAAGAACAACAACAACAACAGAACAAGAAGAACAACAACAACAGAACAAGAACAACAACAACAACAGAACAAGAAGAACAAAAAGAGCAAGAAGAACAAGAACAAGAAGAGGAGGAGGTGGAGGAACAACAACAAGAAGAAGATGACGATGATGATGATGATGATGATGATGATGAATAGAGAGGGGAAGAAGAAAACAAGAAGGAAGATTGGGGGAGGGGAGGAGAAGACAGCAAAAACAAAAATGAGGACAGGGCTGGAGGAAGAAGAAGAACAAGGGAAAAAAAAAGAAGAAGGGAAAAAGAAGAAGGGAAAAAAGAAGAACAAGAACAAGAAGAACAAGGGAAAAAAAGAAGAAGAAGAAAAGAAGAAGAAGAAGAGGAAAAAAGAAGAAAAAAAAAAAAGAAGGGGAAAAAGAAGAAGAAGAAGGGAAAGAAGAAGAAGAAGAAGAAGGGAAAGAAGAAGAAGAAGAAGGGAAAAAAGAAGAAGAAGAAGAAGGGAAAAAAAGAAGAAGAAAAAAAAAAGAAGAAGGGGAAAAAGAAGAAGAAGAAGGGAAAAAAGAAGAAGAAGAAGAAGGGAAAAAAAGAAGAAAAAAAAAGAAGAAGGGGAAAAAGAAGAAGAAGAAAAAAAGAAGAAGAAGAAGAAGGGGAAAAAAAGAAGAAGAAGAAAAAAAGAAGAAGAAGAAGGGAAAAAAGAAGAAGAAGGGAAAAAAAGAAGAAGAAGAAGAAGGGAAAGAAGAAGAAGAAGAAGAACAACAACAACAAGGGAAAAGAAGAAGAAGAAGAGCAGAAAGCTCAAAAGACGAACAAGCACAAGAACAATACGAAATGTCCCAGGGACACTGTCCTGCACTGTACGGTGTACCCCAAGGCTCGGTGCCGAGGGCTGCTGTTAACAGTTGTTCGTTTTCCACACATCACTTTTCTCTAGCGTCATTAACTCTCTCCATACGAACGGCGAAAGAGACGACGTTAACAGCGTTTCACCCCAATTACCATCATCAAAATATTACAAGCGGAACGCTCTTATACTGAAGAGGTGAATGTTGACAAAGAATACCACAATTCTGACGACGGAAGCTAAAGGTTGGGTCATTCAGACACCCACTGGACATCCGAAGGGCCTGTGTAGAGAAGAGAGGACTGGCCGTACTGAGTGAGTTAAACTTTTCCGCCCACTCTGTTTGACATCATACGTTTCCTGATGACAGGACAGGGAATTCTGCAAGTCTGCCGAATGGATGTATGCACTAATGGGGGTATGGACAGATGTTCTGTATTGTAAATTGGAAGGGGATTTTTTTTTTTTTATAAAAATGAAATAAACATACATACCACATCATAACAAGCGTCACGCATACATCAGTCAGGTAATTCACAATATCCCAGCTATGCGGAAGCAAACAGTTGCACCAGCACAGGTACATTTTATTGTAGTTGTTGTTGTTGTTGTTTCCTGACTGACACACTTTTATACTTGTCTGTGTGCATTTGCGTGTTTGTTCGAATGTCTTTTGTTCTTTAGTGGCTTGTTGGTGGGGGGGGGGTGGGGGGGGGATATTAAGCGGGTATGTCACAGTGCTTGGGGGGTGTTAAGCGGGTATGCCAGTGGCTGGGGGGTGTTAAGCGGGTATACCACAGTGGCTGGTGGGGGGGGGGGGGGGGGGTTAACACCCCCTTACCCACTAGCCACTGTGGCATACCCGCTTAACACCCCCCCTACCCACCACCCACTGTGGCATACCCGCTTAACACCCCCCCCCACCCACCAGCCACTGTGGCATACCCGCTTAACACCCCCCCTACCCACCACCCACTGTGGCATACCCGCTTAAACCCCACTACCCACCAGCCACTGTGGCATACCCGCTTAACACCCCCCCCCCCCCTACCCACCAGCCACTGTGGCATACCCGCTTAAACCCCACTACCCACCAGCCACTGTGGTATACCCGCTTAACACCCCCCTTACCCACCAACCACTGTGGCATACCCGCTTAACACCCCCCCCCCCTACCCACCAGCCACTGTGGCATACCCGCTTAACACCCCCCCCCCTACCCACCAGCCACTGTGGCACACCCGCTTAACACCCCTTGCTCTACCCACCAGCCACTGTGGCATACCCGCTTAAACCCTCCTACCCACCAGCCACTGTGGCATACCCGCTTAAACCCCCCTACCCACCAGCCAATGTGGCATACCCGCTTAACATTCCCCCACCCCCTACCAACAAGCCACTGTGGCATACCCGCTTAACACCCCCCTTACCCCCCAGCCACTGTGGCATACCCGCTTAACACCCCCCAGCCACTGTGGCATACCCGCTTAACATTCCCCCACCCCCTACCAACAAGCCACTGTGGCATACCCGCTTAACACCCCCCAGCCACTGTGGCATACCCGCTTAACATTCCCCCACCCCCTACCAACAAGCCACTGTGGCATACCCGCTTAACACCCCCCTTACCCACCAGCCACTGTGGCATACCCGCTTAACACCCCCCCACCCCCCCACCCACCCCCAACCACCCCATCACACGTTGACCTGCCTGTGGGGCCGTGAAGTCAGCCACCTCTCTGGTTTCATGTTACCCACTGAAAGGGTGTGTGGTGTGTGTTATTAGAGATTGTGCAACAGATATTGTCAACAAAGCGTCACTACACAACTGATAAACCTCTCTCTCTCTCTCGTGTGTGTGTGTGTGTGTGTGTGTGTGTGTGTGTGTGTGTGTGTGTGTGTGTGTGTGTGTGTGTTGGTGTTTCAAACTTACCTTTTATGTTGTGTATCTCTGAGTTTCTTTTTGTTTCTTGATTCTGTGTGCATGCGCGCGCGTATGTGTGTGTGTGTGTGTGTGTGTGTGTGTGTGTGCGTCTGTGTGTATGAGAGTGTATCTTTAAAAGAATGAGAGAGAGGGAGACAGTATATATATATATATATATATATATATATATATATATATATATATATATATATATATATATATATATATATGTGTGTGTGTGTGTGTGTGTGTGTGTGTGTGTGTTTGTGTGCGTGTGTGTGACCCACTCCATATCACCGTGTCATGAGTCCAAATTCGACGCGACAAGATTGGAAATAGGACCATTCGCATGTGGGTGCCACATTGTACGAATTCCTCCCCACCTCTCTACCGCTCTGCACCTCCCCCACCATACCTCTCCCTATGTTTCTGTCTCTGTCTCGTTCTCTGTCTCTCTCTGTCTACCATTTGTCTGTCTGTCTGTCTGTCTGCCCACTCTCGGTCGATCTACTTCCCCTCTCTCTCTCTTTCTCCCCCTCTCTCTCCCTCGGTATCTCTCCCTCCCTCCCTCCCTCTCTCTCTCTCTCTCTGTCTCTCTTTCTACCTCTCGAAATCAATCTCTCCCTCCCTCCCTCTCTCTCTCTCTCTCTTTCCCACTCTCCCCCCCCCCCCCCCCCCCCCCCCCCGCCCCCCTCCTCTTACACACACTCCTTCCCTCGCTCGGTCGGTCTTTCTCTCCCTCTCCCTCACCCCTCTCTCCCTCCCTCTCTCTCCCTTGTCCCTCCCCCACTCCCTCTCTCTCTCTCCCTCCCTCCCATACCCCCAACCCCGACCCCTCTCCCCACCTCCCCCTCCCTCCCTCACCCCACCCCCTCTCTCTCTCTCTCCCCCCCATTATGTCGTCTCCTGTCTAGCTGAATACTTGAGGACAAAAGAGACTAGGTCGAGTTGCACCACAGACTCGTCGCGTATCGAGTCACCACCACCACCAAGGAACAGGGCATTTGCGGAGACGGCTAAAAGCCCCCAGTCACGGCATGGACTCGCAGACAACACTTTGCGCAATTTCACACACACGTGTGAATGATTCTTCAGTTGTAAAAACGCGCGTACGCGCACTCAAGAGCGCTGTGTATGGGCATGTGATAAGCGCGCGCGTGTGTGGATCTTCATACGTACAGTCACACACACACACACACACACACACACACACACACACACACACACACACACACACAAGTGTGCGCGTGTCCACACACATACACACACACACACACACACACACACACACACACACAAGCACATACACACACACACAAACACGTACACACACACACACACACACACACACACGCATACACATTAATGCACACAAGCGCGCACTTACACACACACGCGTGCGCGCGCACGCGCTCACACACACACACACACACGTACATGTACACACACATTCTTCCCACCCATCACAAAGGGGCGCGCGCGCGCACACACACACATACACACACACAAACACACACACACACACGCACGCACGCACGCACATAATCACACACACACACACACACACACACACACACACACACACACACACAATCACCCCTCCTTCCATTCCATTTTCTGGCCTGTGCATCATGTAATGTGAGGCCCACTGCATTCAGACTATAGCAGAAAAACAACAACAACACAGCATGTTGTCTTGTTATCAGTTTGTATTTGGACAAAACGCTCTTGTTTTGTGGTAACATACTTCTGTGTCTCTGTCGCTTCCTCTTTGTGTCTCTGTCTGTCTGTGTGTACCTCTGTCTGTCTGTCTGCCTGTCTCTCTCTCTCTCTCTCTCTTGCTTTCTTTCTCCTTAGAGTGTTTGAATTCTTTCTCTATTTCTTTTCTGTTTATATGTGTTTGAAATTCTTTCTCTATTTCTTTTCTGTTTATATGTGTTTCAGTTGAATTCTTTCTCTATTTCTTTTCTGTTTATATGTCTGTAACTCTGCATGTCTCTGTCTCTGTCTCTCTCTCTCTGTCTTTCTTTCTCTCTCTCACTCTCTCTCTCTAACACACACACACACACACACACACACACACACACACACACACACACGCACTAACACTAACACACACACTTACACACACACTATAACACAAATAACAAACATCACAACAATAACATCCCTCTCCCCTGCCCACCCCACACACCAACCCCCCCTCCCACCACAATCTCACATTCACATAATATACATCCTACCGACACGGCAGCGATCTGTAGCTATCCGCGGAGAAACCTGAACACACGCGGCCCTGAATCCCTGGTGCCCCACAGCAACATGCTGAAGAAGACCCCGCCAAGTAACAAACATCTCCATCCGTTCGGTGGGGTATTACACTCTTTTTTCTTTTCTTTTTTTTCTTTTTTTTTTCTTTTCCCCCGGTTTCTTAGTATCACACTGTCTCTGTTCCGACACATGTTGGGAGGGATTCTAGACTGTGCGCCGATATCTTGCCTCAAACACGAGCGCTCGCGCGTACACGTGCACGCACACACACACACACACACACACACACACACACACACAGAGAGAGAGAGAGAGAGAGAGAGAGAGAGAGAGAGAGAGAGAGAGAGAGAGAGACTTGTACATTACATACAAACATATTTATGAACACACACACACACACACTCACGCATGCACGCAGGCAAACACACGCACAAACACAGACATACAAAAAACAACACACAGACACACACACACACACACACACACACACACACACGCACACACTGTAGCAGAAGTGATGAGAGAGC
>NC_134900.1:14897765-14900265 GCF_041734735.1 Babylonia areolata | reverse complement strand
AGAGACAGAAAGAGAGAGAGAGTGTGTGTGTGTTTTTTTAGGTGTGAGCATGTGTGTGCATGTGTGCTTAGGTGTGTGTGTGTGTGTGTGTGTGTGTGTGTGTGTGTGTGTGTGTGTGTGTGTGTGAGTGAGTGAGTGAGTGAGTGAGTGTGTGTGTGTGTGTGTGTGTGTGTGTGTGTGTGTGTGTGTGTGTGTGTGTGTTTGTTTGTGTGCACGCGTGAGCCTGTGTACTTACAATTGCGTCCTTTCTCTTGCACTCCCTTTTGTGTTTATTAAAATGCCGACAGGCTGGGTGTTGCAAAGGATTAACAGGATGAAATTCAATATGTTTATTCATGCAAACTTAAATGGACCGTGACGATGAATCCTAATCGTCCCTACCCCCCCCCCCCTCCACACACACACACACACACACACACACACACCCCAACCCACCACCCCACTCCCTTCCGCCTCTCTCTCTCTCTCTGCCTCTCTCTTTGCAGGATGTATAACTTCATCTTAAATCGACTTCACCCTTCTCGATAATGACATGAACACATTTCGATATTATCTCTGTGTGTGTGTGTGTGTGTGTGTGTGTGTGTGTGTGTGTGTGTGTGTGTGTGTGTGTGTGTGTGTGTGTGTGTGTCTGTCTGCCTGCCTGTCTGTCTCTTCCACTTTCTGCCCAAAGGAGAAGTGTATATGTCACATAATGACTGAAGATGTTGAATGTTCCACTTGAGCATTTTTTACTGTATATCCCCCCCCTTTCCCCTTTCCCCCTCCACCCCTCCTCCCCCCCCCCCCCTCTCATCGCCCCCCCTCTTCTTCCAAGGGTCTGTGGCCTATATGAATAAACAATCTCAGTCTCAATCTCAATCTCCCCCTTTGTGTGCCTCATCTGATACAGTGAGTCAGTGCCCTCGTCAGTGCACGCGGCGTTTCGTTTATCAGTCAGGAGTGTGTGTGTGTGTGTGTGTGTGTGTGTGTGTGTGTGTGTATGTGCGTGCGTGCGTGCGTGCGTGCGCGTGTGTGTGTGTGTGCGTGTGTGTATGCGTGTGTGTGTGTGTGTGTGTGTGTGTTAGTAGTAGGGGGCTGCTAGTTTTGTGTGTGTTGACAGAGAAGAGAATGGGTGATAGAGAGAGACAGACAGACAGACACAGAGACACAGAGACAGAGAGAGAAACAGAGACAGAGAAGGAGAGAAAGGAGACAGACAGACACACACACACACACACACACACACACGCATACACACACAGAGGAGAGAGAAAGACCGACAGAGACGTAGAGACAGAGACAGAAAGAGAGGAGAGAGAGAGAGAGACAGAGAGACAGACAGAGAGAGAGAGAGGAGAGAGAGAGAAGAGAGAGGCAGAGAGAGAGAAGAGAGAGGCAGAGAGAGAGAGACAGAGGGAGAGAGGCAGAGACAGAGAGACATACAGAGAGAGAGAGAGAGAAGAGAGAGAGAAGAGGGAGAGAGAGGGAGAGAAGAGGGAGAGGGGGGGTAGAGAGACAGGGAGAGGGAGAGAGAGAGAAGAGGGAGGAGAGAGGGGGGGGGGAGTGTGTGGGGGGAGGGAAAGGGAAAGAGACATAGAGAAACGAAACGAAACGAAACGAATTTCTATTTCACGAGGCTGGTGGAGTTAGCATCGCTGCATTTTTCTTCTTTTTTTTAATCTTTATTTTTTTACATCCAGCACAGAGAGAGAGAGAGAGAGAGAGTCAGGCAGACAGACAGAGAAAGAGACAGACAGACTGACAGACAGACAGACAGAGACAAGATACAGAGAAACAGGGACACAGCACGAGATGCATGTGCGCACGTTGCACATGGCAAGGGAAACAACCACCTTTTCTACGGCTCATATTTCTCGAAAGCGGTTCTCCTTCTTGGCAGGTAGAGACGAAAGTCTGGTGAAGAGCGCGTCACCCAGAGACAGAGACAGAGACAGACAGACAGACACACACAGAGACACACAGACAGACACAGAGATACACTGATAACTGGGACGGAGAGGCATAGACAGAGAGAGATAGAGGGAAAGAGAGATAGAAAGAGAGAGAGAGAGAGAGATGTGGAGAGAGGGACAGAGAGAGAGATAAAGAGACAGTGACAGAGAGAAAGACAGTCAGACAGTGGACAGAGGAGGGGGGGGGGGGCAGAGTGAGACAGAGAAAGATAGAGACAGAGATATCGACATACATATAGACAGAGACAGACGGAGACAAAGAAAGAGAAATAGAATCTTTTCATTTAGATGTTATGAGCGTGGAGCGTGACTTTCACAACACACACACACACACACACACACACACACACACACACACACACACACACACACACAAACACAGAATACAGCGCGACCGTACGACCCCAATAAGACCAAAACCACCACCACCACTACCACCCCGCTCCCCCCCCCAACCCAACCTTCCCCCAACACACACAAGTATAGCCCACAGTAACAACAGCAAGAGCAAATGGTACAAATCCACACCAACATTCTCGCTCACA
>NC_134900.1:14885265-14890265 GCF_041734735.1 Babylonia areolata | reverse complement strand
CGACATGTCTTTGGAAGTATGTTCCATTCGATGCTTCCATTAAATGAGAGACTCATCTTAAATAAATCAATTTTAGGCTTTGGGACAATAGCTCTATCTGAATTACGTTGGAACTGGAAACAAAATAACGATTTTAAATATTGTGGGCATGCGTTATGAACAATTTTATGCATAAGAATCAATGTGTTATATCTAATAAGTAGATGAACAGGTAATATTTGAAGTTCTTTGTACATATTGTGCACAGATCCACCTGTGGTATTTACATGGTTAATCATCTTAATGGCACGTTTTTGTAAAGAGCAAAGTGGCTTTAATGTAGAAGGAGGACATTTACCCCAAATAATCGAGCAATAGCTGAGGCGAGACTGGATATAGGCAAAGTAAAACACACGTCTAGAATGATTATCAAGAAAGTGTTTGATCTGTGATAATTGGAATACACTAGAAGAAGAAGAAGAAGAAGAAGAAGAAGAAGAAGAAAGAAGAAGAAAACTAATAAACAAACAAACAAAACATTCAACCGCGTTAAGCACAAAACCCTGCCACATCTGGAGAATAAAAAAAACTGAAAAAAAAAAAAAAAAAAAAAAATCTTCCTTTTTTGTTTGTGACGTATCATCTTAACCATACAGCTCCTTAACGTAAATAAGACTCGGCTGTACCCAGGACATCAGCCCTTTTTGCTTAATTTATCATCACCGGGTTACCAAAAAAATCGATTCTTTAAAAATGATAAAGATAGATAGATCTGAAAGCCACAAGGGAGAAACAATTTTAAAAGCCATTTTGGCATATTACACACCGCAAAGAATGGATAACTAGTGCCCCGTTCCAGTGTTCACGGTCAGTTATTCCAAACCTAGTCACCAGAGCAAAACAACACAGATTACCACTACAACACAGACTGAGGAATAGAAAGAGCGGAAAATGTCAAGGCCTCCAAGAAAGAGAGAGAGAGAGAGAGAGAGAGAGCGGGAGGGGGGGGGTGAACTGGTGAGGCAGAAAAAAAACAACAGACAGATAGTGAAGAAAGAAAAAAAGGGTAGAAACAAC
The DNA here is from genome assembly GCF_041734735.1 of Babylonia areolata. Classification (NCBI taxonomy): domain Eukaryota; kingdom Metazoa; phylum Mollusca; class Gastropoda; order Neogastropoda; family Buccinidae; genus Babylonia; species Babylonia areolata. The sequence continues at coordinate 14,889,209 of NC_134900.1, read as the reverse complement.
GAGAGAGAGAGAGAGAGAGACACACACACACACACACACACACACAGACAGACAGAGACAGACAGACAGACAGAGACACACATAGAGAGAAACAGACAGACAGAGAGACAGACAAACACAGAGAGAGACACAGAGACAGAGAGAAACAGACAGAGAAAGAGACATACAGAGAGAGACAGGGAGAGACAGAGAGACAAGACAGATAAGCAGACAGAGACACACAGAGAAAGATGATTATTTCGGACACAGCATGCTATTCATCCTGAAAGACCTTCTTCAGTCGTCCCACAGGGGAGAGTGTGTGTGCCATTGTCAAAAGGCCTGTAATCAGCCGTCAGTGGTCGGTCATCATGGTACCTTCCCGACAGCAGCAGCCTTGCAGGAGTAATTCTCTCTCTCTCTCTCTCTCTCTCTCTCTCTCTCTCTCTCTCTCTCTCTCTGTGTGTGTGTGTGTGTGTGTGTGTCTCTGTCTCTCTCTCTCTGTCTCTGTCTCTCTCTCTCTCTCTCTCGAGTTATATTTTGAGATTTTTTTGTTTGTTTGTTTGCTGATGAAATGCTGTTAAGCAGAACGTTGCTTTGCATTTAAGGGGATTTAAGAATTAATCCCCGTCACCCCCTTGTCAATAGACCCTTACAGGTAATGACAATAAAAATGTCAAAGCGTCAAAGCGTCTCTCTCTCTCTCTCTCTCTCTCTCTCTCTCTCTCTCTCTCTCTCTCTCTCTCTCTCTCTCTCAACCATTGTAAAACAGTTCGCTATATACTTGTTATAAGGCATTCAAAATCCGCAGTTTGATATGGGATTAATTGTGCTTTTTGTGTGTGCATGTGCATTGTGTAGAATTGCAGTTAAATGTTTTCTGTTCCACATTGTTCTGGAATGTAACAATTTGTGTTCACTGATCCCCTTCATGAGGGGCTACAGCCTTTATTGAATAAAAATGTTCGTTCGTTCGTTCGTTCTCTCTCTCTCTCTCTCTCTCTCTCTCTCTCTCTCTCTCTTCGGTCATGTCTCTGTATGTGCATAAATATCTATCTATCTATATATATATATATATATATATATATATGTGTGTGTGTGTGTGTGTGTGTGTGTGTGTGTGTGTGTGTTGGGTGGAGAGAGTGTGTGCATGTGTAGGGATATGAATGTGTGAATGCGTTCGTTTTATTACTTTTTACGATGTTAATGATGATGATGATGGTCATCATTCTTCGTTGTAGTAGCAGTAGATGTAGCAGTGTTAACAACATTATTGTTGTTGTGTCGTTATCGTTAATGTTGTTATTGTTATTGTTGTCACAAGGACAGATTGGAAGACTAGGCGATGCCTAAAAATCTTTATCCTTGAGTAATAAAGTTTTTGAATCTCTCTCTCTCTCTCTCTCTCTCTCTCTCTCTCTCTCTCTCTCTCTCTCGGCAAGAGCGACAAAAGAGATGACGACAACAGCGTTCCAATTCACAAGACGTTTCATAACACGCTCATGACACGTGTTTCAAAGCGGAAGATCCTCACACAGACGGAAGAGGTGGATGAAGACTAAGAAGCCCGCATTTCTTAAAACGAAGAAAGCTGTATTTTATGCTGGGACATTCAGACACCAACTGGACATCAGATGGGGTCTGTGTGTGTGTGTGTGTGTGTGTGTGTGTGTGTGAGGAGGGTGAGGGGGGGTGGGGGTGCCTGGGGGGGGGGGGGGGGGGGGGGCGGGGCAGACAGAAAATGAGAAGACTGGTCTTCCTGAGTGTACTTACCTTGTTAAGTTAAACTCTTATGTTCAGGACAAGGAAAATAAAGAAGGAAAATACAGACATACATTCTGATGGAATGAATGAATGATGAAAAGAAAGAAAGAAAGAAAGAAAATATAGACATTCAGACAGAATGAAAAAAGAAAGAAGGAAGGAAGGAATGAAAAGGATAAGCAAGAAAATGAATAAAGAAAGAAAATATGGACATTCAGACAGAATAAAAAGAAAGAAGGAAGGAAGGAAGGAAGGAAGGAAAAGGATAAGCAAGAAAATAAAGAAAGAAAGGAAGGAAGGAAGGGGAAAAAACGAAAGAAAGGAAGAAAGAAAAATACAAAGAAAGATACACGGAAGAAAAAAAAATAAAAATATTAAAATAAAAAAAAATAATAAGAAGCAAGAAAGTGCGAAAGAAGGGAAAAAAATAAAAAAATAAATGTAGGAAGAAACAAGAAAGTGCGAAAGAAGGGGGGGGGGAAGACAGACAGACAGACAGACGTAGACAGATACACAACAACACAGGTAGGTTCTGTGGAGGTTGGGAATCTCACACAAACAGAGAGTCTGGGACTGATTGATTGCTGTGGATACTTCTATAGCGCCTATCCTCGGTCAGAGACCAAGCTCCAAGCGCTTTACAAACACGGGGGCATTTGCACCACAGGCTGCCTACCTGGGTAGAGCCGACTGACGGCTGCCACTGGGCGCTCATCATTCGTTTCCTGTGTCATTCAATCAGATTTCAGACGAACACACATACACACTCAGACAGACATGTAACATTTTACGTGTATGACCGTTTGTTTTTTTGTTTTTTTTTATTTACCCCGCCATGTAGGCAGTCATACTCTGTTTTCGGGGGTGTGCATGCTGGGCATATTCTTGTTTCCATAACCCACCGAACGCTGACATTGATTACAGGATCTCTAACGTGCGTATTTGATCTTCTGCGTGCGCATACACACGAAGGGGGTTCAGGCACTAGCAGGTCTGCACATATGTTGACCTGGGAGATCGGAAAAACCTCCACCCTTTACCCACCAGGTGTGCCGAGATTCGAACCCAGGACCCTCAGATTGAAAGTCCAACGCTTTAACCATTCGGCTATTGCACCCGAGAGGGGAAAGACGGAAGAGACAGAGAGTGATGGCTACCAAACTAACAATGAAGTAAGCAAGTATATATATGATAGTCAGTCGTGTCCGACTATGACCATCAGAACAGCAGAGGTGGTAGGCAACTGCTGTTCCGACTATTTGGGCTAGAATTTGATTATAGTGGAGAGTGTCATCCCCACTCTCTCGGCCAAGAGGGTTTTAGGACAGTCGGCGTTGGGATGGTTCTCAAAGGCCAACTAGCCCCCAAGGCTGCAGCACCAAGAGCCGGTGCAATTTTGTCTCCTAGTTTGAGAGTCATAGTCCTTCACAAAAGACTAAGCTGTAAACGGTTTCCCAATGACTGGAGAAACCATTGATAATACAGCTCTCACTCTGCAGTTGGTCCAAATGTAAACTTATGTCATTCGGTGATATAAGCCGAGTGTTGGGCCTAAGTAAGTAAGCAAGTAAGTAAATACAGAAACAAATAATTAAATAAGATTAAAATCAATAATTTTCACAAACACACACACACACACACACTTTCACTTACTCGTATGCGTACACAGTAATTCCCCCCCACCCCCCCACCCCCGCCCCCTCCTCCCATTCGATTTTTTTCCTTCCCTCATCTAATATCACTTACAGTGAAAAGACGTTAAACTAAAGAACGAACAAAGATTAAAAGTACTTCCTGTATCGATCAGCAGCTTCGTGTTCCAATTTGATGTACTCAGGTTTGTTTTACAGGCAGGTCTGACTGTCTGTCAATCCTGTCTAACGCATGTCTCTCTCTTCCTCTGCTTGTCTGTCTATCTGTCTGTCTGTCCGTTTAACAGTCTCTGTTATTCATGTTTCTATTATACCTGTTATTTGCCAGTTCATCTCTCACCCCCACCCCTCTCTCTCTCTCCCTGTCTCTCTTTCTCTCTCTCTCCGCGCGCGTGTGTGTGTGTGTGTATGTGAGAGAGAGAGAGAGAGAGAGAGAGAGAGAGAGAGAGAGTTTCTCTCTATTCGTCTATCATTTATCTGTCTGTGTGTGTGCGGTGTTCAGTTTTACTTCTTCCCACTCTATAATTATTCCCTTGTCTGTCTACCTGT
>NC_134900.1:14872765-14880265 GCF_041734735.1 Babylonia areolata | reverse complement strand
TATTGTTGTTGTTACTGCTACTGCTGTTGCTGTAGTTGTAGCAGTTGTTGTTGTTGTTGTTGTTGCTGTAGTCGTAGCAGTAGTTATTGCTGTTGTTGCTGTAGTCGTAGCAGTAGTTATTGCTGCTGTTGCTGTAGTTTTAGTAGTAGTTATTGTTGTTGTTGCTGTAGTTGTAGCAGTAGTTATTGTTGTTGTTGTTGCTGTAGTTGTAGCAGTAGTTATTGTTGTTGTTGTTGCTGCTATTGCTGATGCTGTTGTTGTTGTTGTGGTGGTGGTGGTGGTGGTGGTTGCTACTGATGTTGCATCTGATGATGATGATGATGATGATGACGATGTAATTGTTATCGCTGCTTATTCTGCTGCTGCAGCAGCTGTTGCTGTTGTTCTTTTTTTTTTGGTGCTAATAATCATTGTTGTTGTTGGTGGTGGTGTTGCAGTTGTTGATGCTGCAGCTATGATGACCATGACAATGATGGTGGAGGTGGGATTATGGTGGTGATGACACTGTTCTTCGCATGGCAAAATTTGTTTTACTCATACATGGGCACAGAGAGGGTGGGGTGTGAGGAGACGGACAGACTAGACAGACATGCAGACAGACATACATACATACACACAGACAGGCGTGTACATGCGAAGTGTACCGGGACGCTCGTGCGTGGGGACACACACATTACGCAAACACACGCGTACTCTTAAACGCTCTCTCTCTCTCTCTCTCTCTCTCTCTCTCTCTCACACACACACACACACACACACAAGAACGCACGCACACACACACAAACGCACACACACACACGCACAGTCAGACACACGCACAGAGTGAGAGACAAACAGAGAGAGGGGGGGGAGAGAGAGAGAGAGCGAGAAAAAAAGAGAGAGGTAAAGACACACAGTTCATTTAAATACACTCTGACATCGACGGAACATTGCTCACCACGCAAAAACCAAGGAACGTCAAAAACAACCACAATAATAACAACAATATAAGCAACAGCAACGACGACAATAAAGCAACAACAAAATGGCAACAAGATGAACACACACATATAAAAAAAAAAATAATGATAATAAAATAGAAAAAAAAATATGACACCTTCGCAAACAATAATGCAACAACAAAATGAACACACATACACACACACACACACAAATAATGATAATAAATTAGCAACAACAAAAAAACTGACACCTTCGCAAATAGTGTCAATAGTTCGATATACCATGTTTCTGGTTTTTCTGGTTTTTCATCTTACTGTATATTTATTTGAACGCGTTTGAACTGATGAGAAAAACGGGCATCAATATCATACAGATATGTTCACACACTCTGTGTGTGTGTGTGTGTGTGTGTGTGCATACTCTCATGTGTCTCCACTCTCACTGCATGTTTGCTTTCCCACTGGCTTACAGCGGGTTGCTCGCTCTGTTGATGGTTTGCTGGTTGGTCTGTTTGAAAGGCTGCTTGGTTCTCCTTTTGTTTATTTGCTTCTTAACCTTTCTTCTTCTTCTTCTTCTACTTCTTTACCTTTCTTTTTCTCCTTCTTCTTCTTCTTCTTCTTCTCTATGTTCTTTTCATTCTTCTCCTTCTTCTTCTTCTTCACCTTACTTCTTCTTCTTCGTCTTCTTTACCTTTCTTTCTCTCTTTCTTCTTCTTCTTCTTCTCTATCTTCTTTTCCTTCTTCTTCTTCTTCTTCTTCTGCTTCGCCTTACTTCTTCTTCTTCTTCGTCTTCTTTACCTTTCTTTCTCTCTTTCTTCTTCTTCTTCTCCTTCTTCTCTATCTTCTTTTCCTTCTTCTTCTTCTTCTGCTTCACCCTACTTCGTCTTCCCCTCCTCCTCCTTCTCCTCCTCCTCATTCTTCTTCTCCTCATCTTCCTCCCTCTTTTTCTTCTCCTCCTCCTACTGCTACTCCTTCTCCTCCCCTCCTTCTTCTCTCCCTCCTTACTCTTCTTTTTCTGCTCCTCCTCCTCCTCCTCTTCTTTTTTCTTCTTCTTCTACCTTTCCTTCCTTTCCTTATTCTTCGTTTCCTTCGTTTCTTCCTCCTTTTTGCTTCCTTCCTCTTTCTTAAAGGTGTGTCTGCGACCTTTACAATCTTGACTTGTACACAGAGTGAACAACATGACTTACCTTCATCGTCCGATCCGATGTAAAACATCCTCTCTCGCTCTCTCTCTCTCTCCCTCTGTCTCCAAACTCCCAAATGAACCAGACACAAGATATCAGCTCGACCACTTTACCCCCGACACAAACGGCGGGCCGCCGTCGTCTTCTCTTCTCAAAGGCACCGTCACAGAATGGAAGTACGGACGGCTATGGCTTTACTACGATAGTGACGGCCACCGACTGTTGTCATTGTCAGTGACGTTTGGCACTGTCAATGATGACGTATGACAGGGGATGAGTTATGGGGCGGGGGGGTAAAGTGTGGGTGAGCTGAGGACAGTTCTCAAAACTCCCTTTTCGTGCTTCTCTTGACAAACGTTTACATTTACATCCCTAGCAAGTTTCTTTCCTGTTGTAGTCAGCTGAATAAATCACCATGAAAAACACCAGTTTTTCCTGTCCTCGTAAAAAAAAAACCACAAAAAAAAAACAAAAAAAAAAACAAAACCACCAGTTGTTCCTGCCCTCGTCAATTAAAAAACACCAGCTTATCCAGCTTTCCTTGTCCTCGTCAATTAAAGAACACCAGCTTTCCCTGTTCTCGTCAATCAAAAAATAAAATAAAATAAAAATAAAACATATTTTTGAAAAATCACCAGCTTTTCCTGTTCTGGTCAAACACACATAAAAAAAAAAAATAATAAATCAAATCAACGCCAGGGGTGTTGAATATTCAACCAGAAACAAGAACAGGAACTCTCGATCCAACACACACGACGAGGGGACACAACTTTATAATCCATTGCTGCTCAGTGCTTCCTCCCCTCCTCCCCCCTCCCTCCCTCAAGCTTGCAGAGGGGTCAATGTCAGGTTCAGAGGAACAAACTCAGACTCGTCTTTCACACTGTGAGAAAAAAAAGGCGTGTTACTTTATTTGTTGTTGCCTTTCAATCTGCAAAAAAGCAACGACTACACATATCACTCACTGAGTCTTTTTTGTTGTTGTTGTTGGCAGAAACAGAAAGAAGAATCCAAGCATTCGAAACCAAGTGTTTTGAGGAGACTACTACACATCTCCTACAAGGAGCACAAGACCAATGACTATGTGCGGAACCTGGTCAGCAACCTTGTTGGGCCCCAAGAACCACTGCTGGCGACTGTCAAACGACGGAAGATGGCATGGTTTGGTCACGTAACACGACATAACACCCTCTCCAAAACCATCCTGCAAGGGACTGTAGAGGGAGGGCGCAGACGGGGGCGGCAGAGAAAGAGCTGGTCCGACAACGTCAAGGAATGGACCAAAATGACGATGCCAGATCTCCTCACGACAGCTGCCAACAGAACGGCGTGGCGAGCTATGACATCTTCTTCATGTCCCCCCAACGACGCCAGCGGTCGAGGGAATGAGTGAGTGAGTGAGTGAGTGAGTTGTTGTTGTTGTTGTTGTCACCCTCACACTGACAATCGGTCTGAGCTAACTCTGTCACTGACACTCTGACAGTGGTGGTAGTTTTTTTTGTTTTGTTTTTTTTGTTTTTCGCTTCCGTCACAGAGTTAGCTAATGGGTGAAATCACCAGTACCACTTGCCCTGGTCATGGTAATGGTCTTGTCACTGACAAGGATACAAATACTAGTTTGTAAATTGTTTGACTCGAGCTTACGATGAAGGTTACGTTAGATCCGATTTTTTTTTTTTTTAAAGACTCTCTTACGTGCTTGAGTGGCAGCTAACGAAGAAATAGCAAACGCACGAACAACGTCTTGTGAGTCTTGAAGGCCTTGCCTTTCTTGTTTTTTTTTGTTTTTTTTGTTTGTTTGTTTTTTGTTTGTTTTTAACACAGTACAGCTGTCTGTCCTCTTGAACTAAGCGTAGTAAAAAACAAAAAAACAACTGACAGTTGCATGGACTGTCTTTTAGTTTTATCCAGACCTTAGATGGTGATAGTGCCCACTACCCCTGCCACTGTTGAACTCCAGACACACACACACACACACACACAGCCACGGACACTGAAACTGAAAGCTGTACACATTTCGTTCATCATCACACACTGCAGTGTATAGTGCAGTCACAACTACTACCACAGTCATAACTCCGGCCCTCAGTGAAAGATCCTGTTCGTTATTGCCACCGACAGTGTGAGTGTCCTGTCAGTGCTACCAGCAGTGTTGTATTGCATTGCATTGCATTGTATTGCATTCTATTGTTTTGTATAACTTTTTTTTTCTATAACTTTTTTTTCTTTCCTCACAACAGATTTCTCTCTGTGAAATTCGGCTTGTTCTCATCGGAGAGAGCAACACTGAGAGCGCATCGCCACAGTACAGCGCCACTCTTTTTTTCTTCTTCTTCTTCTTTCTTTCTTTCTGTCTTCCTTTCTTTCCCCTCCCCCCACCCAACGTCTAATTGTTTTACTAGACAAGTGGGGTTTTCACCACAGTTTTGTCAAAGATACAGCCCTGTGACCAAACCGCCTTTGCCACTATTGCCACTGGTGAAGTAAACAGCGAGGATGGCAACGAAGGCAACCCGACGCACTCAGCTGTCGCTGACACTACTGTCACACACACACACACACACACACACACACACACACACACAACTTCGTTGTCAATAATCTCTGGCACCGGTGTGAAAACATAACGATTATTATCCCCCCCATCACCTCACTAACGAACGAACGAACGAACGAACCACACGGCCGGCCCGGGCACAGCAACGGAGGGAATCGATGATGAGGATGGTGATGGTGATGGGAGTTATACCTGTAGCAGCCGTGACCACATAGTCTCTGGGCCAAAAAAAAAAAAAAGCTCTGGCACCGGTGTTGAAGACGACGAGGAGGAGGAGGATCAGAGCCCGCTGTCCGTCCGTACCTCTGTGGAAACACACTGACTGTGATGACGATGATGATGGGAATTTCCTGCAGCAGCCGTGACCACACAGTCTCTGGGCCAAAAAAAGCTCTGGCACCGGTGCTGAAGACGAAGACGAGGAGGAGGAGGAGAGAAAAACGCACGTACAGCCCGCTGTCCGTTCGTACCTCTGTGGAAACACACTGACAGGGTGACTGTGATGACGATGATGATGGGAGTTTCCCCTGCAGCAGCCGTGACCACACAGTTTCTGAACCAAAAAAACAAAAACAAAAAAAAACAAAAAACAAACAAACAAAACACACACACACGAAAAACAGAAAACAAAACAAAAAACAACAACTCTGGCACCAGTGAGGAGGACGACGAGGAGAGAGAAAGAAATGCACGTACAACCCGTATTGGTCCGTACCTCTGCCGTAACACACTCACACGGTTACCATGATGATGATGATAATTATGACAATGATAGGAGTTATACTTGCAGCAGCCGTAACCACACCACGGTCTCTGGGCAAATAAAAAAAAAATTCTGGCACCGTTGCTGAGGACGACCAGGATGAGTAGAAACGCACGTACAACCCGTGTTGGTCCGTACCTCTGCCGTAACACACTCACACGGTTACCATGATGATGATGATAATTATGACAATGATAGGAGTTATACTCGCAGCAGCCGTGACCACAACACGGTCTCTGGGCAAATTAAAAAAAATTTTGGCACCGTTGCTGAGGACGACGAGGCGAGAGAAAGAAACGCACGTACAACCCGTGTTGGTCCGTACCTCTGCCGTAACACACTCACACGGTTACCATGATGATGATGATGAACATGATGATGATAATGATAGGAGTTGTACTTGCAGCAGCCGTGACCACACCACGGTCTCTGGGGGGGAAAAAAAAATTCTGGCACCGTTGCTGAGGACGACCAGGATGAATAGAAACGCACCGTACAGTCCGTGTGTCCGTCCGTACTTCTTCCGTAAGCACTGACAATGTTACCGTGATGATGACACAAAAGCGCAACACGACCGCCACTGCCTGTGGTGGCTCTAACGGGAGTCTCCCCTCCTAACCTCCGTACGTACGTCCTCCGCCTGCAAGGAACGACTATGACGACAGGGAAGAGGGTGAAGGGGAGGAGAGGGGGAGGGGACATGAGGGCGAGGGGTGGGGGGGAGGGTTGGGTGAAGGGGGGAAGAGAAGGGAAAGGAGGATCAGAGGGACACCGGGTGTGGAATTTACCTTGGTCAGAATGCACGCGAACGGAAACGCACTCATCGGTGGTGGTGGCTTTACTTTCACAATCCGCTGAGTAAACGGCTTCTGGTTCCCTTATAGTGGTGGGGGTAAGGTTTGTATCTACTCGGTGTAAGAAATTGGTAGAGGGGTGTGGGGGGGGGGGGGGAGGGGGCAGGTAGTGTGGTGGTGGTGGTGGTGGTGGTCGGGGTAAAGGGGAAAAGGGAGAGGAGGGTGGGGGAGCAGGAGTGTGAAGAGCGCGGGGCAGGGTGGGGTGGGGCAGGGTGGGGCGGGGCGGGGCGGCCGCTTTCGTATCAAGTCGTCTGGAACAAGTGGATTTGTAAAGTGCTGTTGTGTTTCGAGCCTCTCTCTCTCTCTCTCTCCCCACCCTTCCACCGTCTCTCTCTCTCTCTCTCTCCCCTCCTCCCTCTTTCTCTCTCTACCTCCACTATCCCCCGCTCTCTCTCTTTCTCCCCTCCCTCCTCCACCCCCCTTCTCTCTCTTTCTCTCTCCTTCTCTCCCACCTTCCCCCCCTCTCTCTCTCTCCCCTCCCTCCACCCCCTTCTCTCTCTCTCTCTCTCTCTCTCTCTCTCTCATTCTCATTCTCATTCATTTCCTTTGGGGAAGGGGAGGGGGGGTTGAGTAAGAGGGGTAAGTCCCGGTAAATGGCAGACAAGTGTTATGTTTTCCCGTCTAAGTGTTAAGAACGAGAGAGAGGGGGGGGGGGGGGCAGGGTAGAGAAAACGGAAGGGGTGGCCTGTGCGTGGGGTTGAGGGGGTGAGAACAGACAGACAAATTGAGATGAAGAGGGGTGGGCCAGGGCAGGGGGGAGGGGGAGGGGAGAGGGCGGAGGGAGGTGGTGGTGGTGGAGTGATGCTTACAGTCCCGTTCTGAGCAACATGAGGGACAGGAGGAGGGACAGAGAGAGAGAGAGAGATACAGAGACAGACAGACAGACAGACAGAAAGACACATAGACTTTGATCCGATGAGAGAGAGACAGAGACAGACAGAGAGACACACAGACTTTGATCCGATGAGAGAGAGACAGAGACAGACAGAAAGGCACATAGACTTTGATCCGATGAGAGAGAGAGAGAGACAGAGACAGAGAGACAGAGACAGACAGACAAATAGACAGACTCTGATCCAATGAAAGACAGACAGACAGAGACAGAGACAGACAGACAGAAAGACACATAGACTTTGATCCGATGAGAGAGAGACAGAGACAGACAGACAGAAAGACACATAGACTTTGATCCGATGAGAGA
>NC_134900.1:14847765-14850265 GCF_041734735.1 Babylonia areolata | reverse complement strand
TGCGAAGACAGGAGGAGAAGGAAGAAGGGAATGAAGAAACAGTTTCGGTTTCAGTTTCAGTAGCTCAAGGAGGCGTCACTGCGTTCGGACAAATCCATCCATATACGCTACACCACATCTGCCAAGCAGATGCCTGACCAGCAGCGTAACCCAACGCGCTTAGTCAGGCCTTGAGAGAAGGAAAAAAAAACAAACAGAAGAAACAGAGACACTACAGTGGTACTGTGCCCGACACTGGACAACGAGACAGGGCTGTATGAGTGATCTTAGCTGCGCAGAGTTTTCTTAGCGTTAAGAATGTCCATAACTCCACGATAATTCCATAGATTTAGGAAACATTCTTAACGCAAAACAAAGTTAGCGGTGAATCGTAGCAGCACAAAGTTTTCTTAGCGTTAAGAATGTCCATAACTCCACGATAATTCCATAGACCTGGGAACATTCTCCACGCTAAACAAAGTTAGCGCTGAATCTCAGCAGCACAAAGTTTTCTTAGAGTTAAGAATGTCCATAACTCCACGATAATTCCATAGACTTAGGAAACATTCTTAACGCTGAACAAAGTTAGCGGTGGATCTTAGCAGCACAAAGTTTTCTTAGCATTAAGAATGTCCATAACTCCACGAAAATTCCATAGACTTGGGAAACATTCTCAACGCTAAACAAAGTTAGCGGTGGATCTTAGCAGCACAAAGTTTTCTTAGCGTTAAGAATGTTCATAACTCCACGATAATTCCATTGACTTAGGAAACATTCTCAACGCTAAACAAAGTTAGCGGTGGATCTTAGCAGCACAAAGTTTTCTTAGCGTTAAGAATGTCCATAACTCCACGATAATTCCATAGATTTAGGAAACATTCTCAATGCTAAACAAAGTTAGCGGTGAATCTTAGCAGCACAAAGTTTTCTTAGCGTTAAGAATGTCCATAACTCCACGATAATTCCATAGACTTAGGAAACATTCTTAACGCTGAACAAAGTTCGCGGTGGATCTTAGCAGCACAAAGTTTTCTCAGCGTTAAGAATATTCATAACTCCACGATAATTCCATTGACTTAGGAAACATTCTCAACGCTAAACAAAGTTAGCGGTGGATCTTAGCAGCACAAAGTTTTCTTAGAGTTAAGAATGTCCATAACTCCACGATAATTCTATAGACTTAGGAAACATTATCAATGCTGAACAAAGTTAGCCATGAATCTTAGCAGCACAAAGTTTTCTTAGCGTTAAGAATGTTCATAACTCCACGATAACTCCATTGACTTAGGAAACATTCTCAACGCTAAACAAAGTTAGCAGTGCATCTTAGCAGCACAAAGTTTTCTTAGCGTTAAGAATGTTCATAACTCCACGATAAATCAATAGACTTGGGAAACATTCTCAACGCTAAACAAAGTTAGCAGTGCATCTTAGCAGTACAAAGTTTTCTTAGGGTTAATAATGTTCATAACTCCACGATGATTCCATAGACTTAGGAAACATTCTTAACACTAAACAAAGTTAGCCGTGAATCTTAGCAGCACAAACTTTTCTTAGCGTTAAGAATGTTCATAACTCCACGATAATTCCATAGACTTGGGAACATTCTCAACGCTAAACAAAGTTAGCGGTGGATCTTAGCAGCATAAAGTTTTCTTAGCCTTTAGAATGTTCATAACTACACAATAATTCCATAGACTTGGGAAACATTCTTTACGCTAAACAAAGTTAGCGGTGCTGAGATCGCTAATGTAGCCCAGCCCCGGCGCCCACGTGTTCGAGTCTTGCACAGACTGGGATTATTACTTCCGGATCATCATCCCTCGACTGGACCTTCAGTGGTGGTCCGGGTGCTAGTCTTTTTGGTGAGACGATGAAACGATATCCCCTGTGCAGTATTAACTTTGATCTCCGTTCATCTCTCTCTCTCTCTCTCTCTCTCTCTCTCTGTCTTTCTCTCAATTTGTTTATCGATCTTTCTCTGTCTCTCTCTTTCTCTCACTCACACCTACACACCGGCACACACGCGCGCGCGCGCAAACACACACAGACACAGAGACACACACACACACACACACACACCATAATACACCACACCACCAAACCACCTCTCAAAGATCACCAATTAGGTTGCCACATATTGTTATTTTTTGTTCCTCTCTCTCCCACTCAAGATCAATATTTCAATATTTCCTTCCACTATTCAAACATTCCCTCGAGCATTTCCATCCGAACCATTTGCCACACGCGCCGAGACCAGACCACTGCAAAACACTGCCACTTCCACTGACATTTTCCACTTTATTTTTTTATTTATTTTATTTTTTTATTATTATTATTTATTTATTTATTTATGTACGCTTATAGTTGACTTCATCAAGTTTCTGCGCCTTATACATATTACTATTATTAGTAGTAGTTCTCTTTTATGTATTTATCTATTATTTATTCACCCCTTTTTTTTTCTTTCTTTTTTTTTCTCTCTCAAGGCCTGACTAAACGCGTTGGGTTACGCTGCTGG
>NC_134900.1:14835265-14842765 GCF_041734735.1 Babylonia areolata | reverse complement strand
GCAGCACCAGTACAGTGCAGCGGTGGGGGGAAAAAAAACAACAACGAAGAATGGAGGGAATGAGAACAGGGCGAGACTGGGAGACAGACAGACAGACAGACAGACAGACCACTGACCTGTACACCTGATGTAAACACACATGTCAGTGAGACAGTCTGCTGACGTGACCTGTAAGACTAATCTAAACGTACAGCTCAACGAGTCAGACTGCCCATCTGTGTAAACTACAACATCCAACACAGTTAATTAATAAGACACATTCAATCACACATACAAGCCAACATATTTATTCTCTCTCAATGAACTGCAACATACTTTACACTGTATCGTAAGGGGATTTAAAACTGAAACCAATCGCGCGAAGACCATAATAAAAAATAAAAAAAAAAACAAAAAAAACAACTAGCATTAACACAATGACGCGAGCTGTGACGTAAGCGACCGGCCACCGTGACGAGTCAGACACGGACTGATTAGCCCAGACAGCTAACACGCACACGCAAACCACGTTTCTGACGCAGCGCCCTTGTCATTTTTAACAAACGTTTCAGTCAGACAAACAGAGAACACAGCCAAACAACCAACAAGTCGTTGATTTAATCCGGATTAGAAAAATCGCCGAGCGAGAGGCCCTCGTCAGCTTTCGGAATCAATAATTATGTCTTCTGCCTACCATCTTCTTCCCCTGCGCACCCCCGCCCCCCACCCCTCTCTCTCTCTCTCTCTCTCTCTCACTCATCCCTCTTTGGTAGTAGAGCCGTAAAACGCTATTAGCCAATTAAAAAAAGTGTCAGTGTCAGTGTCACTCTCTCTCTCTCTCTCTCTGTCTCTCTCTCTCCTCCCTCCCTCTTTCTTACTCTTTATACCCTTTTTGGTAGTAGAGCCATAAATCGCTATTAGCAAATAAAAAAAAAAGTGTCAATGTCAGTGTCAGTGTGTGTGTGTCTCTTTCTCTCTCTCTCCTCTATCTTGCTCGCTCTCTCTCTCTCCTCTCTCGCTTTCTCTCTATCTATCTCCCTCTCCTCTCTCTCTCTCTCTTCTCTCTTTCCTCTCTCTCTCTCTCTCTCTCTCTCTCTCTCTCCTCCAGGATAAGACAGAAGGGGGAATGAAAAAGAGCGGAAGCCGAGGAGACCAAGAAAAGAAAAGAAAAAGGGGAAAAGAGAAAATGACGACACGAGTATGACGTCTAAATACCCAGATCGAACAGTCTCGCCTGTCCTGTCGTTCTCAGAACTGAGAACAGTGGCTTCTCGTGGATCGAGATTTTTGGTTGGTTGCTTGGTTGTTCGGCTGTTTGTTTGGTTGGTTGGTTTTTGTCGCCAGTCGTGTGTGTGTGTGTGTATTTGTATTTGTATTTGTTTTTATCACAACAGACTTCTCTGTGTGAAATTCGGGCTGCTCTCCCCCAGGGAGAGCACGTCGCTATACTACAGCGCTACCCACTTTTTTGTATTTTTCCTGCGTGCAGTTTTATTTGTTTTTCCTATCAAAGTGGATTTTTGTACAGAATTTTACCAGGAACAACCCTTTTGTTGCCGTGGGTTCTTTTGCGTGTGTGTGTGTCTGTGTTTTGTACCTACGTGTGGGTGTATGTATGTACGCATGCATTTATGTATACATGTATATTTCTACACTCTGAAAGTCTCTCTGAAAGCGTTTGACATCAACCCTGACTCCTGGGAGGAATCTGCAATGGACCGTGTTAAATGGCGCGCTGCTGTGCACAAAGGCGCCAGGTTGTGCGAGGCCAACAGGACTGCTGCAGCTGTTCAGAAGAGGCGGGCCAGAAAGTCACGGGCAAACAAGCTCCCTGACAATGATATGCCTGTCTTTGTCTGCCCCAACTGTCAGCTAACATTTCGTGCGCAGACTGGACAATTCAGCCATCTGCGCATCCACAGATAGACTCATGAGTATCCCCAACCCCCCACCCCACCCCACCACCACCACCCTCCCCCCATCCCCCAGCTGGATGACAACGATGGTCATCATCGATCTCCATGGACACACACACACACACACACACACACACACACACACACACACACACATACATACATTTCTATATAAATATATAGAGAGAGACAGAAAGACGCACGTATTACAAAGTATGCGCATGTATCTCCACTCATAATGTCCCTACCCACCCTCACGAGAGCTCGTGCACACACACTGACCATCCCTCCCTTCGCTTCCAAGTTAGGAAGCTGAAACAGCACCCGACTGAAGCACCATCATTACGGGACGAGTGCGCGGACACTTTTGTGTGGAAATGACAAACTCGTTACGTCTGCAATCAAACTGTCGGATGGGGAGCGATCCTGCCCGAAGGAGGAAAAACATAAGACTTCAAAAGTGATCGAATTATTTTATTGATCGCTTCGGGCGAAGGCGGCGGGTCGCAACTCGGTAGATCGCTGACGTCAGTAACTCCGGAAGGCAAGAGTGGTAATGTGTAGGGTGGGGGGTTCGGGGGCGGGGGAAGCAGAGAAGGGGGAGAGAAAGGGAAGGAGAGAGGAGGGGGAGAGAGAGGGGTGGGTTGGTAGAGACAGACAAACAGACACAGACAGAGACCGAGAGAGAGAGAGAGACGGACAGATCGAGAGAGGGAGAGAGAGAGAAATCGAGAGAGAGACAAAGACACGCAGAGAGACAGAGAGCGACGGAGACATAGAGAGAGAAAGAGACAGAGAGACAGAGAGAGAGAAATAGACAGAGACATAGAGAGAGGGAGAGAAAGAGACAGAGAGACACAGACAGAGACAAACAGATACACAGAGAGAGACACAGAGACAGACAGACCGAGATATCGGGAAAGAGACAGACAGAAACATTAGCTACAGAGAGAGAGGTGGGAATGGGAGTACATAGGGTAGAGCTCTTGAGACAGACAGATTGACAGACAGACACAGAGAGAGACCGAGAGAGAGAGAGTCGAGAGAGAGACACAGAGAGAGACAGAGACACATGTAGACAGAGAGAGAGAGCGACAGAGACATAGAGAGAGAAAGAGACAGAGAGACCGACAGAGAGAGAAATAGATAAACAGATACATAGAGAGAGGGAGAGAAAGAGGCAGAGAGACACAGGCAAACAGACACAGAGACAGACAAGACTGAGATATCGAGAAAGAAACGAACAGAAACATAGCTACAGAGAGAGAGGTGGGAATGGGAGTGCATGGGGCTTTTTGGAGTTAGTGGGTGGAGGGGGGGGGTGGCTGACGAGAATTTGAGTATATTCACAGCTCGTGTGCAATTTAACTCTTACTATGAACGTTTCAAGCGACATAAATAAGTTCATGTACTGGTTCAAACAGAGAAAGAAAGGGTTTAACTTCTCTTTTCGCTCTCTCTCTCTCTCTCTCTCTCTCTCTCTCTCTTTCTTTGTTTCCTCGTTCCTTTCTTTATCTTTTTCTTTCGTCCTTCTCTTCTTCTTCCTTCCAATCCTCTCCTTCTCCCATCCGTTCTTTCTTTTCATCGAATACAATGTACGTTTATACGTCAGGTCAGGGGATTCTCCTGCTACTGGTAAAATGTAACCCTGCAGTACTACCTGTCGCATTTCGGGTAGTTGGGGCTCGTCAGCCTGGGAAGGAGGTCCATCTATGGGAAGGAAAACCCTGATCCCGAACCTCCGCTGCCTTGCGGCATACTTATACCTGACCACGGGAAAGGCTATGGGAGTACACCCCGAGGAGTACACCCTGAGAAGAGTACACCCTGAGAAGCACACCCTGAGGAGCACACCCTGAGGAGCACACCCTGAGGAGCACACCCTGAGGAGCACACCCTGAGGAGCACACCCTGAGGAGCACACCCTGAGGAGCACACCCTGAGAAGTACACCCTGAGGAGCACACCCTGAGGAGCACACCCTGAGGAGTACACCCTGAGGAGCACACCCTGAGGAACACACCCTGAGAAGCACACCCTGAGGAGTACACCCTGAGAAGTACACCCTGAGGAGCACACCCTGAGGAGCACACCTTGAGGAGCACACCCTGAGGAGCACACCCTGAGGAGCACACCCTGAGGAGTACACCCTGAGGAACACACCCTGAGAAGTACACCCTGAGGAACACACCCTGAGAAGTACACCCTGAGGAGTACACCCTGAGAAGTACACCCTGAGGAACACACCCTGAGGAGCACACCCTGAGAAGTACACCCTGAGAAGTACACCCTGAGGAACACACCCTGAGGAATACACCCTGAGGAGCACACCCTGAGGAGCACACCCTGAGGAGTACACCCTGAGGAGCACACCCTGAGAAGAGAAACCCGGAGTCGGAACCTCAAAGGCAGTTCGATGTTGTCTTCAACCTCTTTCTGGCACCTCCTGCGACGGCGCTGGTGCCGAACTGTAACGGATCCTGCTGTTCTTTTGAAATCATCAGTGACGTGGAGACGGGGTTGGGGGGGAAGGTGGGGGGGGGGGGTGACACACGCTGCATGGCCAACAACCTGTCCCCCATACAATCCTCCCCAGGCTTAATTCCCTGCCATACTGTGCCCCTGAACTGGAGAGGTGTTCACGAAGGAACGCTGCAGTTTTGAACAGCACGTCGTCCATCACACCGGTTTGACTTGTGTGTGTGACAGAGACTGCCCATTCCTACTCGCGCATCGGCCTGGCACTGGCACCGGCAGGAGGCCGGCCAACAGCAAAGTGAGAGCTGTATGATCAATGCTTTCCCCATTGCAATGTGAAGTCATTTACAGACTTTGTCTTTTGTGAAAGACTGCCACTCTCAAGCGTTGGCGCTGTGGGTCGTGGGCTGATAAATCAATGCTAATCATTTGAGAAGCTTCACACTTCGACTTAAACCTAGTTGGTATGCCGGACCCATTCAGCACTTTTGTCGGAGTACACGAACAAGACTTGCCTTTTGTGGCTGTAACTAGGCTGGCGATTGGACATTCTGTATTTTGATGTTTTCTCCACTGCAAAAGGAAGTCAGTCATTTACAGCTTAGTCTTTTGTGAAGGACTGCCACTCTCAAACTAGAAGGCAAGATCGCACTGGCTCTTAGTGCTGCAGCCTCAGTGGCAGCCACCCCAACGCCGACTGTCCTAAAACCCTCTTGGCTGAGTTTCAGTTTCAGTTTCAGTAGCTCAAGGAGGCGTCACTGCGTTCGGACAAATCCATATACGCTACACCACATCTGCCAACGCGCTTTGTCAGGCCTTGAGAAAAAAAAAATATATATATAAACTCAATTAACTAAATAACTAACTAAATAATAATAATTTAAAAATTAATTAATTAATTAATAATAATGAAAATAAAATAAATAAATAGATAAATAAATTAAAAAATAAACAGCAATGATGATATATAAGCAAATAAATGTTAAAAAGAAAAATCTTGGCCGAGAGAGTGGGGATGTAACGTGGGCAAGACACTCTCCGCTATAATCCAATTCTAGCCCAGATAGTCGGGACAGCAGTTACCTCCTCTCTGCTGTTCTGATGGTCGTAGTCGGAGACGACGGACTATCATACACATATATATATACCAGGAGGGCAGACATGAACTAGGATGTACCCATGGTCAACACTGACTGACGGAGACCGATGAGGAATGTACGGGTTTTCGTTCTTCTCTTCCTTCCTTTCTTCTCTGCTTAGAATATAATGTTCTTTTTTTTTCCCCAGGCAGATCAATACTCTTTTCTGTTTCTTTCTTTCCTTAAATTCTCTTCTTTTTTTTTCCTTCTTCACTACGTTTACTCTTTCTTTCTTTTCTTTCTTCTTTTCCATGAGGATCTTGGACGTGGGAACGGATCAGCCTGCTTGCAAAGTTGCAAGCAAGAAAAATAAACATGAAAATAAACAAGAAAACAAAAACAAAAACAAAAAAAGAACAGGCAAACAAAAAAATTAAAAATGAGATCAACAAGATAAGTAAATAGGCAGTCGTCCGCCAATATAACAGAAAAATCAGTCCGGACCTTCCGTCGTCTTACAAATTACCGAACTAGCAAATCAGCAGCATATGTTTGCTTTTTATGTTTGTAGGTAGAGGTAAGATAGACTGAGCTGGAGTTGGGTTTAGCGATCTACTGGAAGAAAAAAAAAGAAGAAAAAAAAAACCCTTAAGGTCAGGTAGTTCACAACTTGAGTCAGAACAAGTAAATCAGTAGCATGGATTTATTGATGTTTGTAGGTAGAGGTAAGGTAGACTTAGCTAGAGTTGGGTTTAGCGATCTACTGGCAAAAAACAAAAACAAACAAACAAATAAATAAATAAAACCTTAAGGCCAGGTAGGTCACAACTTGGGTCTTGGTTTGGAGATGGTTGCACTGTTCGCATGGTGCGGGTCCTAATGCCTGGGACCCGACTGCCTTTCCACGTAGACTCGACCAACTCCCCAATTCCGCTACTTTTGTTTCACACGCATACTTACCTACCTGTTAGAAAACGTGTACGTTGGGACTGTGCCCCCTCCACTCTCCCTCCAAAGCCCCCTCTGTTCCCCCCATTCCCTCTGTCAGTCTCTCTCTCTCTCTCTCTCTCTCTCTCTCTCTGTGTGTGTGTCTGTCTGTCAGTCTCTCTCTCTCTCTCTGAATTTCTGTCTCTGTCTTTTGTCTATGTATGTCTGTCTTCCTCTTTCTCTCCCTCTCTCTCCCTCCCTCTCCCTCCCCTTTCTCTCTCCTTCCCTCACTCTCCCTCTTCTTAATATATATATATATATATATATATATATATATATATATATATGTGTGTGTGTGTGTGTGTGTGTGTGTGTGTGTGTGTGTGTGTGTGTTTCCAAACTGATGTGGTACAGCATCTGTGAATCATTGCTTCCTTCATTTATTCCTTAAACAAACAACAACAAAAAATCAGGAAACACACGGGGACGAACTGTTTTTGTTGTTTTTGTTTTCTGCTTTCGCTTCTGACTCTTGCAGAACGCCATGCACCATTCATCACACACAACAGACTCACACTGTTTCTGCTTCCTAATAATACCTGCAGCAGCTATATATACTACTATACTGACTTCGTACTGATTAATGACAACAACTGGGGGAGTGTGGGGTGGTGTGGGGGGGGGGGTCGAGGCTGCGGGGTTGGGGGAAGGGGGGGGGAGTGTCAGTGAGTGAGTGAGTGAGTGAGTGTGTTTACCCGGGGTGCACACAGCTGTTTCATTTCCTTAGTTCAGTCTCCCGTCAAGCTGTAGAGGCGGCCTCCAGTGCTGACCCCCCCCCCCCCCCCCCCCCCGCACCCCTCCTCACCCCCCTCCCGCCCCCCCGCGAATGAACTAACACTAACAGTGAATGCACCAGTGTAGCACTGAGAGATCGGAACCATCCATGTAGATTCCTTTCACTTCAGCGCTCTCTTGACGACTGTGTGTGAGATTCTAAGACGTGGGAAAGATCATAATAAAGGGAGGTTGGGAAGGTGAAAATAACCCCACCCCAACCCCCACCCCCACCCAAAAAGAATGAAGAAACAAAGGCAGACAAGTACACGGAGAAATATAACCAAT
>NC_134900.1:14825265-14827765 GCF_041734735.1 Babylonia areolata | reverse complement strand
ACACACACACACACACACACACACACACAGAGAGAGAGAGAGAGAGAGAGAGAGAGAGAGAGAGAGAGAGAGAGAGACGAAGAGAGAAGTATTATCCTCTCAGGAACTCATTCAAGTTAATCCAAAAACCACCAGCTTGCCCCCGTAAGAACACGTTCACACAAAAAATAACGTTACAGAGAGAGAGACAGAGAGGCAGAGAGAGACAGAGACAGACAGAGGCAGACAGACAGAATAAACAGGAGACAGACAAAAGACATACAATGAACACGTGCACAAGGAAGGCAAACACAAACACCAACAAATAAACAAAAAAAGCCCACGTCAAACAACCAACCAACCAACTAACCAACCACGCGCGCGCGCGCTCACGTGCACGCACCCAAAACAAAACGAAACAAAACACACACAAAAAAAAAACTCACCCTCAATGACGTCCCTCGCCTCCTCCTTTATGACGTCACCTTCCCCTTCCTCCTCCTCGTCAATGCTGCCGATTGCGTCACGACCGCCGTCGCCGGCTTCGGTGAACACGAAGGGGGTCTTGCACTCCCAGAACGTACGGGAGTCCCCGCGGGAGCCCAGAGCGCTCCACAAGGTGGATCTGGTCGGGTAGCTCACCACAGAGTACCTCACCTTGCTCCGACTCCCTCGCCGGCCACAGCTGCCATGGGTGACCGCCCCGCTGATGACGTCACCGTGGCCGCTCACAGAGGCGTGACGGAAAATCTCCTCCGAGGTTTCGGGGTGAACGTTGCAACAGGACGATGATGGCCCGAAGATCCCGCTCCTTGTGATGCAAACAAACGTGGGGTCCGTGGACTTGGCCTGGCTGCTTTTATCGTCCGAGGGTACGTGCTTTTCCCGCGAAACCCGTTTATCTCCCGCGACGGTGCCGCGGCTTCTCGTGGAGATATCATCGTCGCTCCAGCTCTGAGTTCTGATTGGACGAAAGACGTCACCTGCGTCACTTCCGTTTTGGGCGCATGCGCTATCTTCTTCTTCCGGTTCCGCGGGTTCCATCATGGCCATGTCTGAGTTGAGAGCGGGGTTGTCATCGGATTTTTCTGCCATCTTGACAATGACTGCGCTGCCCCCAGCAGAAGATGTGATAAGATCTGTGACAGAGAAGTTGAACAAAGATTTGAATTAAGAGCGATAACTTCCCAAAGTTGTGTCGATGGTGCCTCAATGATTTCGTTTTGGATACGTCAAGTTTGGATTGTCAAGGCCAAAATTTCAAAATTTAACTGATTTTCTTTTCTTTTATTTCTTTTTTTTTATTATTATTATGTTTTGTTTTGTTTTAATAAATCATCAAATTCAAGTTATAATGTTTTTGCTACATGTAAAAACGAACCAGCCAAGAATTCAACTTAACAAATGTGAAAAATAAGAATAACACAATGAATAAATAAATAAATAAATAAATAAACCCTCATAAAAAGCATATCTGAATTCGAAATTACAAACCTTAAAACTGTAATCAGAACCCGTCAGAATCAGTCTTAAAAAAAAGAAAATTAAAAAAAACACTCTTCAGCAAACCAGCCACCCAGATAAATACCACCACCAGCTGCCGCGTGGCTAGCCCCAGCCAACAAACCCATATAGATAAATCCTTCTCCCTTTCACCAAAAAAATCGCTCACGCTGATAAACAACACAGCACGTGCACTCGCGCACGCGGCACGACGCGCACGCGCGCAGGACACCAGAGATAGCTAGCTAGCTGACTGACGACCTTACTACACCCACAGACACCAATGGTAGTAACGTATCCTCCTGGTACATGTATCCCCAAGGCAACGGATTGAAAACAAATCGTATGGTGCTTAGGACCCGGGCCGAACGACTCTTAAGCCTACGAAGTGTTCAGCTGCAGACTTCAGTGTCCAGCGAACAACGATAGATAGATAGATAAACAGAGAGGTAGAGGGAGGGGCGAGAAGGAGAGTTAGGGGATGTAGGGGTTCGGGGGTAGAGAGAGTGAGAGAGAAAGAGAGAGAGAGTAAAAAAAAAAAAAAAAAAAAAATCAAGATGGTCAAGCCATGTTAGTGATTTCATCGTTTTTGCGAGTGTTTCTGCGTGTGTCTGTTGTGTTGTCATCACCGCGCGAGGCGTGTGTGTGTGTGTGTGTGTGTGTGTGTGTGTCTGTCTGTCTGTCTGTCTGTCTGTCTGTGTGTGTGTGCGTCCATGTGTATGTGTGGTATTGATAGATATACCACTCCTAATGCTGCTCCTGCTTCAGTTTTTACTCAGTGAAATGAAAAAGGCTCTGGACGACCCATGAAACATAATAATAATAATAATAATAATAATAATAATATAGTAATAATAATAATGGCAATACTACTACTACTACTACTGCTGCTACTACTAATAATAATAATAATAATGATATTAATTGTTCCATACTACTGGACCAAGATCGGAGAAAGTTTTGTTGTTGTTGTTGTTGTTTCTTAGAAAAAAAATATATCAGCACTCAGTCTTTGAGA
>NC_134900.1:14797765-14817765 GCF_041734735.1 Babylonia areolata | reverse complement strand
GAGGGCGCAGACGGGGGCGGCAGAGAAAGAGCTGGTCCGACAACGTCAAGGAATGGACCAAAATGACGATGCCAGATCTCCTCACGACAGCTGCCAACAGAACGGTGTGGCGAGCTATGACATCTTCCTCATGTCCCCCCAACGACCCCAGCGGTCGAGGGAATGAGTGAGTGAGTGAGTGAGCCTACACGCAACAGAGGAAGCAGACATCAGCAGAATCTATATCGAACTGGCTGTCTCCAACCGAACCAGTCACGGGTTTTCCCTGGTGATCCAAGTTCAGGTTCCGGGAAAACGTTTTCATCTAAGACAACGGTGGACGTTGACACACACACACAAAAAGGAAACTGTTTTCCAAAAATTAAGTTCAGTTCAACATACTTATCGTGACCAACTGGTGCAGACTTCGACAGGGGTCTGATTCCTGTCATGAGCAAGATACTGTTCTGCCCAAGAAGAGAAAACGAAACTAGCTGCGGCCAATGTCCATATTTCCTTCGTTCTGTTTTTCGTGTGCAGCGGCCTAAAACATTGCATACAGGTTAGCAGATCTGACCGTCAGAAAGAAAAAAAGATTTTGTTGTTGTTAATGTTGTTGTCGTTGTTGTTGATGTTGCTGAGGAGGAGGAGGAGGAGGGGGAAGAGGAGGAGGAGGAGGAGGGGGGGGGAGGACGTCAGGCGGGCATGATTTACTCAGCTTGGTATCCCACATTCATGCAGCAAAAAGAAACGAAACAATAACAACAACAAAAGAGGGGATGGGGGAGGGGGACGTGTGGTGAGAGGGGGGTGTCAAGAAAGGAAAGAAAGAAGGGGGAAGGAAGGGAGGAAACAAGGTATGAAAAAAAGGAAGGAAGTGCAAAAGGAAAGAAGGGAGTAACGAAGAAGTGCAAAAGGAAAGAAGGGAGTAACGAAGAAGTGAAGAAGGAAAGAAGGGAGTAACGAAGAAGTGAAGAAGGGAGTAACGAAGAAGTGAAGAAGGAAAGAAGGGAGTAACGAAGAAGTGAAGAAGGAAAGAAGGGAGTAACGAAGAAGTGAAGAAGGGAGTAACGAAGAAGTGAAGAAGGAAAGAAGGGAGTAACGAAGAAGTGAAGAAGGAAAGAAGGGAGTAACGAAGGAGTGCAAAATGAAAGAAGGAAGTAACGAAGAAGTGAAGAAGGAAAGAAGGGAGTAACGAAGAAGTGAAGAAGGAAAGAAGGCAGTAACGAAGAAGTGAAGAAGGAAAGAAGGAAGTAACGAAGAAGTGCAAAAGGAAAGAAGGAAGTAACGAAGAAGTGAAGAAGGAAAGAAGGAAGTAACGAAGAAGTGCAAAAGGAAAGAAGGGAGTAACGAAGAAGTGAAGAAGGAAAGAAGGAAGTAACGAAGAAGTGCAAAAGGAAAGAAGGGAGTAACGAAGAAGTGAAGAAGGAAAGAAGGGAGTAACGAAGAAGTGAAGAAGGAAAGAAGGAAGTAACGAAGAAGTGCAAAAGGAAAGAAGGAAGTAACGAAGAAGTGCAAAAGGAAAGAAGGGAGTAACGAAGAAGTGAAGAAGGAAAGAAGGAAGTAACGAAGAAGTGCAAAAGGAAAGAAGGGAGTAACGAAGAAGTGAAGAAGGAAAGCAGGGAAGAAGGACGGAAGGAAAGAAGACAGGATCCCGGGAAGGGAAGGAGAAGTAAGGAAGGAAGGAAAGTAGGAAAGAGTAAATAAATCAAGAGAAAAAATAAGAAAGAAACTAAGATGATAAAAAAAAGTGAGAAAGAAAGAAACTTTTTTTTTCCAAACAGAATAAATGCAAAACGAAAATAACCAATAAAAAAAAAATTGTATTGCGTTCCACAACTCTGCCAAACTCAAGAAAAGACAACGCTAATCCTCTACAGAGTTTTGTTCCCATAATTCTCACCAAGCTGTCATTAACGTCTCGGAATCTTTCTCACCCACCTTAGAAAAAGGGGATCAAATGGAAAAGCCGCCACGAAACAAATTGCCTTGGTTTGGAAGTAAACTGGAGAAAAAAATACGAGGAACTAGACTAAATAGACCTCACTCCAAACTATAAAAAAAAAAGTGCTTTGCTTCGCTTCTAAATATCCTCCACCTCCTCCTCTTCTTCTTCTTCATCTTCTAAATATCCTCCTCCTCCTCTTCTTCTTCTTCTTCTTCATCTTCCAAATATCCTCCTCCTCCTCCTCTTCTTCTTCATCTTCTAAATATCCTCCTCCTCCTCCTCCTTCTTCTTCTTCTTCTTCTTTTTCTTCTTCTCCTCCTCCTCCTCCGTCTTCTTCTTAGAAATCTCCTCCTCCTCCTTCTTCTTCTTCTTCTTCTTCTTCTTCTCATTGGGACGCCGCACAGAAGAACTGTTCACCAGAATTCCTCCATGTTGGTCAGTTGTGTGTCAAAGACTGTATCCCACAAATCTCAGCCGCTGATTAGCAAACATTTTAACAATGCCTGTAACATTGTTACATACGATACGCTGACATTGTTCAGCACAGATGTCTCCTGATTCCTGATTCTTGTGTGTGTGTGTGTGTGTGTGTGTGTGTGTGTGTGTGTGTGTGTGTGTGTTTTGCGTGCGTACATGCGTGCGTGCGTGTGTCCGTGCGTGTGTGTCTATATGTTCGCCTCCCAGTGAAAAAATGTGAACGGAAACTGAACAAGACCCTCATTAAAATCAATGCTCAAGCCTCCGCTTCGCCTTGGGAGGGGTCAGTGACCAGTCTGTGAGGCTCTCTCTCTCTCTCTCTAATGGGGAGGTCAACAAACCCATCATTTGGTACAGACGCTGTCAAGCTCGGTTGCTCACGACGGAAATCCTGTTTGAAGTTTTGTGGTGACATTTTGAAACCTTTTTGCCCATAGTCCTGTGACATTTACACACCGACCAGGTCAGGTTTGACGTTGTTTGCTTCTTTGGTTTGACAGAGGAAGGGGTAAATGGACAGGGAGAGAAGACAGGGAGAGAGAAGGGGTAGAGAGAGTGAAAGAGAGAGGTGGGGGGGGGGGATGGGGAGGGAAAAGAAAGGTGGGAGAGAGAGAGAGAGAGAGAGAGAGAGAAAGAGAGAGATGGGTTGGGAAAAGAAAGGTGGGGGAGAGAGAGGGGGCGGAGAGAGAGAGAGACAGAGAGAGAGAGAGAGATGGGGAGAAGAAAGGTGGAAATGAGAGAAATGGGGTGGGAAAAAGAGAGAAAGAAAGAGAGAGAGAGGGGAGAGAGAGAGAGATTAGGAGGAAAAATAAAGGTGGAAGAGAGACAGACAGATTGGTTGGGGAAATAAAGGTGAGAGAGAGACATAGACAAACAGACAGAGAGATAGACAGAGAGTGAGTGAGTGAGTGAGTGAGTGAGATAGAGAGAAACGCTGACACAATGCTTACGCTGACAATAACGTCGATTTTATTGTGAGGGCCTCCGACCCTTATTCAAAAAAAAAAAGAGAACTTTCCCACATTATGACTGAAGTGGTGAAGGTTGAGGGTGTAGGGAGGAAGGAAAGAAGGACCGTGGGAAAGGAGTGAAGAAGGCAAGCGAAGGGTAAGGGATGTGGAGCGGCCAGTGCTGAACACTTACTGCCTGTCAACAATTTACCCACACCAGCAACATGGTCAAAAAGCGCAGATCACTTACTGCCTGTCAACAATTTACCCACACCAGCAACATGGTCAAAAAGCGCAGATCACTTACTGTCTGTCAACAATTTACCCACACCAGCAAAATGGTCAAAAAGCCCAAACCGCTTACTCTCAGTAATCTACCCACACCAGCAAAATGGTCAAAAAGCGCTAAACGCTTTCTCTCAATAATCTACCCACACCAGCAAAATGGTCAAAAAGCGCTAAACGCTTACTCTCAGTAATCTACCCACACCAGCAAAATGGTCAAAAAGCGCTAAACGCTTACTCTCAGTAATCTACCCACACAAGCAAAATGGTCAAAAAAGCGCTAAACGCTTACTCTCAATAATCTACCCACACCAACAAAATGGTCAAAAAGCGCTAAACGCTTACTCTCAGTAATCTACCCACACCAGCAAAATGGTCAAAAAGCGCTAAACGCTTTCTCTCAATAATCTACCCACACCAGCAAAATGGTCAAAAAGCGCTAAACGCTTACTCTCAGTAATCTACCCACACCAGCAAAATTGTCAAAAAGCGCTAAAAGCTTTCTCTCAATAATCTACCCACACCAGCAAAATGGTCAAAAAGCGCTAAACGCTTACTCTCAATAATCTACCCACACCAGCAAAATGGTCGAAAAGCGCTAAACGCTTACTGTCGATAATTCACCCACACCAGCATATTAGTAAAAAGCGTTGAACACTTTCTCTCAACAATTTACCCACCACCAGCAAAATGGTCAAAGAATACTGAACACTTTCTGTCTGTCGATGATTCATCCACACCAGCAAAAAGCGCTGAACACTTATCTTCTCTCAACAATTTACCCACACCGCCGTAATGGTCAAAAAGCACTGTCAGCAATTTACCCACACCACCATAATGGTAAAAAAAAAAAAAACAAAAAAACACTGTCAGCAATTTGCCCACACCACCATAATGGTCAAAAAGCACTGTCAGCAATTTACCCACACCACCATAATGGTCAAAAAGCACTGTCAGCAATTTACCCACACCACCATAATGGTAAAAAAAAAAGCACTGTCAGCAATTTACCCACACCACCATAATGGTCAAAAAGCACACTGTCAGCAATTTACCCACACCACCATAATGGTCAAAAAGCACACTGTCAGCAATTTACCCACACCACCATTGTGGTCAAAAATTGCAGAATACGTACTGTCTGTCAACAATTTACTCACACCAGCACAGTGCTCCAAACGCGTTGAACATTCACTGTCAACAAATTTATCCACACACGGGAGCATGATGATCAATACGTGCAGAACACTTACTGCCAACAATTTACCCACGCCTGCATAACGGTCAAAAAGCGCTGAGCATTACTTTCTGTCAACAATTTACCCACGCCTGCATAACGGTCAAAAAGCACTGAGCATTACTTTCTGTCAACAATTTACTCACACCTGCGTAACGGTCAAAAAGCGCTGGGCATTACTTTCTGTCAACAATTTAGCCACACCTGCATAACGGTCAAAAAGCGCTGAGCATTACTTTCTGTCAACAATTTACCCACACCTGCGTAACGGTCAAAATGCGCTGGCCATTACTTTCTGTCAACAATTTACCCACACCTGCGTAACAGTCAAAAAGCGCTGAGCATTACTTTCTGTCAATAATTTACCCACACCTGCATAACGGTCAAAAGGCGCTGAACAATGTCAACAATTTACCCACACCATCATAATGGTCGGAACGTGAAGAACGCATGATAATGTCAACAATTTACCCAATTAGCAAAATACAATATTATTATTTACTATCTGTTAATCATTTCATCTCCTGGCCTCATTATTTGTTAATTTCCAGTTGAAAAACCACCGAGGCAACCATGTGTTTGTTCTGTATTGTCCATGTGTTCTGTGTGGCTTGTTCAGGAAGCTATACCAGTCTTGAATAAAAGCTAATTTGTGTTTGCACATTTCTTCTGTCTTTGCTGCTGTGTGCACATGTCAAATGATCGGTATAAGGACAGGCCCGGCGCTTCCTTTTTTGGAGGAAGTGTCTGGGTTTGTTCCAATGTACCTTTTATTTACCTGTGTGCTAGCTGAATCGGTAGCCTAAGCTGCACTGACTTGAAGTTGTGTACCTTGTGAATGGAGAGAGTTACCACTCTTTACTATTTGTTAATTATCAAACAGCACTGAACACTTACTGTCTGTCAATAATCTAACCAACACCAGCAAAATGGTCAAAACTAAAATGTGAACCCAGGGCAAGGAGAGGCGATCAACATAAACAGAGGGATCCCCCGGCGTTCACGACACAAAGTGAAAGACCTTCAGAAAAAAACAAAGGGAGGAAGGGATGGCGAGAGCAGGGGGTGAGGGGCCCTTGGCAGACGAAGACAGAGACAGATTTATCAGTCTGACTGGGGGGATTTCCTACCGTCGGTATTAACCCCTTCACTTCTGTTGAACGAGTAATGCCTGTCGGTGAAGGGCATAGGCAGAGCTTACTGTTCAGGATGTCTGTCCCCGTTCTTTTTCTTAGAACTGCCTAACTTCTGATAAAAAAAAAAAATATTAAAAAAATAAAAGCAATGGCAACATTGATAAATGTACAAAAAGTACTTCAAACTCATTATCAATGAGACATCGTTGATAAGTGTGCAAAAAGTACTGATCACAAGTGTACGAAAAGTACTGATCATACTTCAAACTCATTCCATACTGACCTCGTATCAACCAGCACCAGCTTTACACTCCCTCACCGTCTGTTCATTTTTCACATTTCAAATCTCTCTGGTACCGATTCGATTTCTTGATGTCAGAATGTTAGAGAGCATGCACGCGCGCGCGCACACACACACACACACACACACACACACGCACGCACACACACACACACACTGTTGTAGATTTGCAAAGCGTTGAATCAACGTTGACGCATACGAGCTCGAATAATTATAAAATTATACAACGTGCAAGTCTTTTGTGTGTGCGCACGCAAGTGCAGGATCACGTGTACGCATATTTTTTTTCTGCACACGTTTGCTTTTTCATCCTTTGATATGACAGACGTCTTCTGCCCTCTGGTCACACATTCCACGAGCGAATGACACAACACAAACACACTGATATATTATGAGCGATGACAAGACCCGAACCGTCAATCCGATGTTGACAGATCGGTCTCAGTGTGGTACGGAGCGCACACGTGTTTGGATAGGAGGGGGGGTTTGTGCACTGGACTGTGTATTCCACGATTAATTGAACGTGTTGAAGAAAAGCAGCTCATGGTCGTCTTAACTAAGATCGCGGAGCAGTTGCATCAGGTCATACGACACGACATCATCAAACTGACGTTTGAAGTTTTAATGTCTTTCTGTTTGTTTGTTTGTTTTTTCTGGTGTGGTTTTTTTTTTCTTCTGTCGTTTTTCTTCCTTTGTTTATTTTTAACTGCTTCCTTGTTGTTGTTTTTTGTTGTTGTTGCTGCTGCTGCTGTGGATGTTGCTGTAGTTTTGTTGTTGTTGTTGTTGACAAAGCCGTATAAGTACTGTAGCACTCAAAGCATTTTGTCGGTGAGTAAAATGATGGGACTTCAGATGAAGAAAGAGGGGTCAGGAGTGAGAGGGAATGAGAAAGAGTGAGCAAGACGAGATGGCCTAGAGGTAACGCGTCCGCCTAGGAAACGAGAGAATCTGAGCGCGCTGGTTCGAATCACGGCTCAGCCACCGATATTTTCTCCCCCTCCACTAGACCTTGAGTGGTGGTCTGGACGCTAGTCATTCGGATGAGACGATAAACCGAGGTCCCGTGTGCAGCATGCACTTAGCGCACTTAAAAGAACCCACGGCAACAAAAGGGTTGTTCCTGGCAAAATTCTGTAGAAAAATCCACTTCGATAGGAAAAACAAATAAAACTGCACGCAGGAAATTTTTTTTTTTAAATGGGTGGCACTGTAGTGTAGCAACGCGCTCTCCCTTGGGACAGCAGCCCGAATTTCACACAGAGAAATCTGTTGTGATAAAAAGAAATATAAATACAGACAGACGTACAAATACACAGAAAGACTGACAGAGACAGAGAGACAGACAGACAGAGAGAGACAGAGAGACTGACTGGGACAGACAGACAGACACATTGACAGACAGACTGACTGACATAGACAGACAGGCAGACAGACATACAGAGAGACTGACAGACAGACAGACAGACATACAAAGACACAGATAGAGAGGGAGAGAGCGAAACAGATCGAGACACAGAGACAGAGGGGTGTGGGGAAGACAGACAAACAGACAGAGACTTCTTCTTCTTCTGCGTTCACTCGTATGCACACGAGTGGGCTTTTACGTGTATGACCGTTTTTACCCCGCCATGTAGGCAGCCATACTCCGTTTTCGGGGGTGTGCATGCTGGATATATTCTTGTTTCCATAACCCACCGAACGCTGACATGGATTACAGGATCTTTAACGTGCATATTTGATCTTCTGCTTGCGTATACACACGAAGGGGGTTCAGGCACTAGCAGGTCTGCACGTATGTTGACCTGGGAGATCGTAAAAATCTCCACCCTTTACCCACCAGGCGCCTTTACCGTGATTCGAACCCGGGACCCTCAGATTGACAGTCCAACGCTTTAACCACTCGGCTATTGCGCCCGTCAAAGACAGAGACACAAAGGGAGGTAGAGAAAGAGGGAGAGAGACACAGACAGACAGAGGCAGAGTCTGACACTAACATTTGAGTTTGAACGACCTATCAGCTTTCCCCCTAAAGGTCAAGCTGTTCTTAGCTTTTGCCTTGAGAAAGTTCGCTGCAATAGTTCGCTGTATTGTTTGCAGCGGTGGTCAGTACATTAACAAACGCACAGATAAAGGTCTATGAAAATGAATCAAAAAGCAGACAAAGGCATAGTGGCTGCACACACACACACACACACACACACACACACACACACACACACACACACACACTTTGTTCACGTCCTCCACTCAAGCAAACCAACAACAACAACACACACACACACACACAGAGAGAGAGAGACACACACACACACACACACACACAGAGAGAGAGAGAGAGAGAGAGCGATGACCTCAGCTCCATCCAATACATCTAAAGGCCTGCACACACGTATCAACAAGTACACGAAGCACAGCCCCCTTGACAGAAGAAAGATACACGAACAGCCTGCACAAAATTAACCCTCCACGGATCAAACAAGAGATTTAGGTAGCAGCAGAGTAGCAGACTGACGGTCTCGTACACATAGACCGGGAAGGCACCAAGATCAGACGACAGTCTGCGGCAGAAGCCAGACAATTCTCATCACTTCTCAAGCCTTCCAATTTCCGACTGTGCTCCGTCAGCCAGCAACGCTCCATTGCTTTCCCCCCCTCCCTCCCTGCTGCACGCGGCCTCGTCGTTTGGCGTATGGCCTCGTGACGTCACGTCACGTGCAGGGTGTGATGATTAACTAGGGGACTGATATTTCTCTCTGTCTGCGCTCCATAGATGTTGATGGAGAAGGATAGGTGTCTTTTGAATTGTTAGTGGATGTAACGTTCCTCTCATAGATATGCAGGTAAAGGATGTGTGTCTTCAGTGTTAGTGTGTGCAAAATATTCCTCTGTTTCCAGTCATACATAATTATGGAAGGAGAAAGATATACATCTTCGGTATTACTGTTAGTGCATGGAACATTCCTCTTTATACAGTCAAAGATATGGAGTGGGAAGGATATGCGTCTTCGGTGCTAAAGGATGTGACGTTCCTCTGTCTGCAGTCATAGATATAGACAGAGAAGGATATATGTCTTCGGTGTAAACGTGTCCTCTTATGGGTCAGGTGTTAGTGTGTCCTTTAATGGGTCAACGGAAACTCCAACAACCCAATGTATGTCTTTTCTTCTGTGCTGACCCCTTAACAAGTCCCTCCCCCCTAAGAACAACCCCCCTGGTTCGAATCATGGTACAGTCGCCAATATTTTCTCCCCCTCCACTCAGTAGACCTTGAGTGGTGGTCTGGACGCTAGTCATTCAGATGAGACGATAAACCGAGGTCCCGTGTGCTAGCATGCACTTAGCGCGCGTAAAAGTTTTAGAAAACTGATAAATTCGGGAAAATTAAACAAGTGAATCGACATACTTGTCTGTTTCTTTGCATGTATGCATGCTGATGTTAGTACCTATGAATACTGTCAAATACATAAACATATGAAAGATCAACCAAAGAAAGACTAAAGAAAGAATTATACAAATAAACATTTCAATAGTATAGTTATCAGAATAACGAACAAAAAAAAAGAAAAAAAAAGAGAAAGAATGAATGAATA
Source organism: Babylonia areolata (assembly GCF_041734735.1). Taxonomy (NCBI): domain Eukaryota; kingdom Metazoa; phylum Mollusca; class Gastropoda; order Neogastropoda; family Buccinidae; genus Babylonia; species Babylonia areolata. Next base: position 14,807,862 of record NC_134900.1, on the reverse strand, counting down.
AACGCACCCGCGCGCGCGCGCGCGCACACACACACACACACACACACACACACACGTCCGGCATCTTTTCTGCCCTCAGTAGTCCGGCACAAAGAGAAAGAAAAAAAAAAGAAAAGAAAGTCAAACACAAGACATTGACCTCACCTTCACCCGGTATATTAAAAGATTTCCACAGCTCAGTCAGAATAAGAACAAGATCGTGCAGTAGTACAAAACATAGGCAGGCACAGAAAAGATCGATATACAGCAGCGCTTTTTTTTTTTTTTTTTTTTTTTTACATACATATTCTGATGATGTGCTGATTTTAATTTTTTTTTTTTTTTTTTTTTTTTTAAGAGACATTTTCTGTGAAAGAGCAAGGTAAAACGGAATAAACTGCCCCTTCCTATCTCTGCGGCTGCCTTCACCTCTACACTCCATCTCGCTCACTACGATCGGCTTCGGATCCACTCTGTTTACGCATACCCAGATTCAAACACTCGACTGTTGGCCGCCGTTCTTTCTCTGTCTCTGGACCTTGCAATTGGAATGAACTTCCTCTTTCGCTTCGTCGAGTCTCCACACTCAGCTCTTTCAAGTCTGGCCTTAAAACCCACCTCTTCCCAAAATAGCCTCCCTTACCTGCATCTTCCTTGTCTTTTGTTTCTACAGTTTTAGAGTTATGCATGCATGTGAATGCCTGGTGCGAAAGCGCTTTGATTTGTCTCTGCACAAGATTCAGCGCTATATAAATACCATTATTATTATTATTAAAGGACATAATGTGACCAGAAACGTTGACACTTCTTTCATAAATCAGTGTCTCATTTCTCATCCCAAAGAATTTCTCTCCATTCGTCATTTTAAAATGCTTGTGTGTGTGTGTGTGTGTGTGTTCTTAACAAAAGTGATTTCTCCATTTGTCATTTTAAAATGTTTTTCGTTTTGCTTTTAACAAAAGTGAAGTGAAGAAACCGTCCATCTAACAATCAGCTGTTGGTACAGATGGCTAAAATGTGCAAACTATGGTAAACATCTTTTGATGCTTCACGCAGGCAGAAAATAATACAGGGTGACCGCGGATCAAGAGAGAATACTTCTTAGTACATCAGCAAGTAAGGAAGACATGGGTTATTTCCCATGACCTCTCCTTCCTTCCCACTTCTCTCTCTCTCTCTCTCTCTCTCTCTCTCTAGCACTGGTAATTCGCAATCCTTCCTTTATCTATTTGTGCTCCCCACCCCCCACCCCCACACACATCTCTCTCTCTCTCTCTCTCTCTCTCTCTCTCTCTCTCTTGTGCATGGGTGTGTGTACGAGTAAGGGCATGGTGTAAAGAAGCTTTCAGCTTATCCAGTTTACCCTCAATCAAACATTTGTTTATTGTTCATTTGTTCTCTCTCTCTCTCTCTCTCTCTCTCTCTCTCTCTCTCTCTCTCTCGTACCTCCACTCCTCCCCTCCTTCCCTCTCCTTCCTCCCAATTTCTCTCTCCCTCTCTTACTTTCAAACTGATGATAGAAGCCCCATAAAGAAATTAATAAATCACACCTATACACTGAAGAGCAAATTGAATAAGCACAAAAACCATGCCCACATTTTCAGGAATAATCTGGTTTGATTCGTTCGAAGATTATTCAACAAGCGATCACATATTCTAAGAAACAGGCAGGGAAACCCTCTGTGTGGATCCACTAAGATGTAAACGAGGAAAAAAAAAAGAAGATGTAAACGAGAAGCAGACTGAAGGTGACCTTCTTCTTCTTCTGCGTTCACTCGTATGCACACGAGTGGGCTTTTACGTGTATGACCGTTTTTACCCCGCCATGTAGGCAGCCATACTCCGTTTTCGGGGGTGTGCATGCTGGGTATGTTCTTGTTTCCATAACCCACCGAACGCTGACATGGATTACAGGATCTTTAACGTGCGTATTTGATCTTCTGCTTGCATATACACACATTCAGGCACTAGCAGGTCTGCACGTATGTTGACCTGGGAGATCGTAAAAATCTCCACCCTTTACCCACCAGGCGCCGTCACCTTGATTCGAACCCGGGACCCTCAGATTGACAGTCCAACGCTTTAATCACTCGGCTATTGCGCCCGTCGCTGGTGACCAATAAGAAGGAATTGTCGGAACGGGAAGAATGCATTACGCTATATCAGACAGCTATCCAGCTCAGGGGGGATTATTCTTTTCACACAATGCGTATTTTTGGCATGTTATATCTTATCTTGTATATGAGTTTTCTGATTGTGCCTTTTACTTGGTTAAAGTTGGGGATTTGTCAGTTGAATTTTTTTTTTTCAAGCTATTCAGTCACTGTCGTCACGGGACACTCAAGCTGTTCATAAAGAAAACGGCTCTTTTCTTTTCTTATTGTTGTTGTCATTTTTTTTTTGTTTGCTTTTGGTTGTTTCATCCCTGTTCAGATATATATATATATATATATATATATATTTTTTTTTTTTTTTTTTTTTTTTTTTTTAAATGACCTTTTCTTCGCAGAATACAATGTGTGCAGTCAATGGTGTGAAGACGGTTCCCGAAAGTCCAAAGGGAATCAACCTATGATGGTTTAATTACAGCAATAAAACTTGTTTCCCTTCACTATGGCTTTATATATATATATATATATATATATATATATATATTCGAAGACTTTCTCTCTCTCTCTCTCTCTCCCTCCATATAGATAGATAGATAGATAGACAAACAGACAGACATTATCATAGCACCACGGCTGTTCGTTTTTGTTGTTGTTTTTTTGTTTGGTTGGTTGTTGTTGTTGTTGTTTGTTTTGTTTGTTTGTTGTTTTTTTTTTTGGGGGGGGGGGTTGTTTGTTTTTGTTTTTTGCCAGCCAAACGAAGGGACGTAACCCATATTTTGGCTCCTACCCGCAAAAAAGGAACCGGCGGTGACGTGTCTTTGTACACTGGGTCTTTGTTTTGGTTGGAGCTTTTACGAAAACATCCCACCCTAAAATTCTCGTCACGACTTGCGTGCATCACCCACACAAATCTGAACCAGGCAAAGTTGCAATTCATTCCCACTCAAACGGCGTCCACTAACGTGACATGATTTGAACATGTTTTTCCTCTTCTTTCTTTTTTCTTTTTTCGAGCATACCAAGTTCTTTTTAACATCAAATAAAGCGCATGAAATAACTTTCTGCAAATAGACCCCTCAGCAATTTATTACACAATGCAGACCTTATCATAGCCTAAGTAGACAGATGAGATTTGTATTGCCATGCATTCAGTACATTCACACAGACCTTGGATTTTTCAATGCACTGAAGATTTATTCAATTTGTTCTCGTGATACCTTGCACCTTGACGTCCCGTCTAGTGACGTCATTTTGATTTCGCGTCATGATAAAAGAACCATTTGCCTGAAAAAGAGCTTGTGGCTCGACCTGTTGCATCTTTTATCTCATGTAAGTCGACTTTTACAACAAAGATTTTTTTTGCACACCTCTTACTGATACCTTGCACAATTACGTAGCTTGTCCTTTTGTAGGACGCCAATAACAACAACAACAAGAAGCAAGAGAGGCAAGGCCTTTAAGACTCACTTGTGATATGTACTTAATCGAACAAAGGAATATGAAGAGAGAAAAAACAAGCAGCCATCCTGTTAAACGTCACTAATCTTTGACGTACACAGTATGACGTGTCTGTGTGTGGGGGGGGGGGGGGGGGGGTTGTTTTGTTTGTTTTCTTCCAGGACCTAATTCTAAATCACATCACATTGTGTACAATCTGCTATTTCCCGAAAAGATACAACTTGGAAGAACGTGCATTATGAGATGTCTTCACGCTGAGTGTTAAACACGAAAGTCTATCTTTGAACTGAGTAATAATTTAAAAATGTGATGTTTTACATTAGAAAGAACAGTTTAAAAAACAAATTAATGCCCATGCTTCATGCTACATGATTGACCTCCCCTTCAATTAGCTGCCCCAAAGAGATTTGTTCATCAATGTAACTTTCAGACGAAACAAAAGAAGATCCTATTTGAACAAAAATTGATAAAAGTGACTGCTGTGTTTCAGTATATCAGTGTTTCAGTCCATCAAATCAAAGTGTCAAGTTTTATGAATAGAAAAAAATAACAGTAAATTCATTGTGCAAATAATTTGGCTTCATTTGTGTGTGTGTGTGTGTGTGTGTGTGTGTGTGTGTGTGTGTGCCCCTCCTAAAGGTGCGTTTCAGGAAAAACAGTATGAGTGGAACGAAGATAATTGTTCCTATTTTTGTGCAAAATTTTATGTTAAACGACAAATAATTTTCAGGGGAAAATGACAGTGTTCAAGTATTACCATTCACACACACACAGACAACCAAAACCAGGTTATAATAATCATAGACTTACTTTATTTACATAAGTGAGTCGAAAACCTGGCTGTGCGTGTGGACAGTAAACCATTACTATAAATACTGCTGGTGCTACTAATATTACTCCAACTGCTACCATCACACTGCTGCTACAAGCACGTGCACGTACGCATTTCACAATGTGCTAATAAATAAACGCTCTGACTGCGCGCATACACTTTCAATCATTTGCTACTACTGCTGTCACACACAAATACATGCAAACGCATTTCTCAATGTGTGAATAAATAGTACTGCATATGATAGACAGATAGATAGTAGATATATTTACGTACGTTGTGTCAGATATATAGATAGATAATTTAGGTATGTCATGATAGTTGTGTAACACAGTTTATATAACAAAGAAGGAAAGACGGAAAAATGCTGTATATCTGTGACACATGAAAAAGATGGGTTGGGGTTCAGCCAGAACCAACACAGGGAACGAACAACAGGCGACGCAGACAATATGAGCGTCGATCAAACGACTGTCACAGCAGCTGTTAATCCATTTAACCCTATGGAGGACACCGCCTCAGCAGGCTTCCCTGCCAGAACGATGTACACACACACACACACACACACACCAGGAAATATACTGAAATCAAACGGGTTTTCCCCCCTCAAAATGGACATGTGTGGACACAGTCAGAATTACTGTATAGATTAGTTCCCTTTACTTGCAGCTTATTGCATAATTATGTAGGAACATGGAAACCGTTTCACTGAAACGAAGTTCGATGCCAAAGCACTGCTCGGTTGTAGGGGATGAATGAGTTAAGAGATGAGTTTGATCAGACAACGCCGGACGGCTTGGCTGACGTCCTTGATGTCACGTTCTTGACAGCCGGGGTCTCTCGGCTTGGAAGTGTCTGGGCAAGAGCTGAAACACGACCCCTTTCACCGCCAATGTTGCATTTCAGCATCAGCCAGGACAAGAGCACTTTATGTTGCTGAAATGCGACCAGATCACGGTTCGGTTATTCACAAACCTACTACTCTTAAAATTTCGGTGATATGATAGGTAGTTCACATCACAGGGGAAATCCGCAGCTATTCTTAGACGCCATCTTTCCTGTGCTTCTGGAACCAAGGGATGTTTCACTCTGAACTGACTGGCGGTGAAATTAACACAAGGACCTGACTGCACAGACTTCTGCTGGTCCGGTGGACGTCACATGAAGCACGTGATATTCGACATTGTTGCTTATAGCCCTGCCGGACGACCGACCGCACAGAGCCATTTCATGACTGCACGTGAAGCGCGTTATTAGTGTGTCAGGTACGTGAACTGTGTGTGTGTGTGTGTGTGTGTGTGTGTGTGTGGAGAGAGAGAGAGAGAGAGAGAGAGATAGAGAGAGAGAGAGCACGGAGCTCAACACGTTTTAACTTATGGGTCGAGATTCAATGCTCACAAGAGTTGACGTGGTAGGCTGAAACACACACACACACACAGACACACAACCACTCCCAGCCTCCCAGCCCCCCACCACACACACACACACAACCACCACCACCACCACCACCACCCCACACTCACACACACACACAAACAGACGTTAATAATCCAGCCATAAAGACAATTTTCTCCGATTTTCACCAGACAAGCCCTCAGACAACACATCAAGTGAAATGAATATGCGAACAAAAGACGGAGGACAACGGAACGAGGCAGGGACGGGCGCGCGCGCGCACACACACACACACACACACACGCACGCACACACGCACACACACACGCACACACACACACACAAACACACATACATACAACCCCCCTCCGTCCCCCCCCCCCCCGCCCCCCCCCCCTCCCCACACACACACATACATACAACCCCCCGCGGCCCCCCCCCCACACACACACACTCACACACACACACACACACACACACACACACACACACACACACACACACATACGGGGGTGGGTGGATGGGGGTCGGAGAGCCGTGGTGGGGGCGAATGGCAGGAGGAAACGGGGAGGGGTGGAGGTGGTAGGCGTTCCTCAACAAGACAACATAAATCTATCCAGCTAATCCTGGCCAAAGCTGCTTTCACCCAAGACTTATTATGACTGCCGAAGAAACCGAGGAAACCCATTAAAATGGAGAACAAGACATACCTTCTTCCGTTAAAAACGGTTTCAAGAATGGGAAAAGAAAAAAGGAAAAGAAAAAAAAAAAGCAGCAGAAAGGAAGAAAGATAGAAAGGCGCACACATGTTAATTTTATTATAGAGGAAGAACATAAATGACTGTGTAGGCGCGCGCACACACACATACATACACCCATGCACACGTGCATCATACATCTCTCTCTCTCTCTCTCTCTCTCTCTCTCATTCACACACTCATACACGCACGCACACTCTATAACATACAGATACACTCATACGCGAACGCACACACACGAATTAGGATGTACTGTCTCCCTGGGTTTAGACTGGAATTCAGACAGCTCAGAGGAAAAAGAAAAAAAAAGGTTGATTTGTTTGTTTTCATCTGACAAGCCACAGAAGACTTGCAAACCTTTGACTTGTCTGCTCAGTTGCTACGACAGTTCTGCACATTATGATTTTGCCCACATTCGTTCTCCGTACGTATATATTCGTTCTCACATTCGTTCTCCGTACGTATATATATATATATACATACTATATATATATAGTCTTCAGTTCTCCAGTTCTGTCTCATACTAATGCCTACGCCACGCAGCAACCCTCTTCCTTCCATCTCTGTTTGGATTCGTGCAAATATAAAACCGTCAAAATGCAATTTCAAGCCACCTTTATTACTCAAGACTTCGCCATGACGATATAAAAAAAATAATAAAAAAAAGAGTAAAATCAGATGGACACTATATAACTTGCATCACAAAAAAAAAAAAAAAAAAAACAGCAAGAGCTGTTGTTTTGCGAACAAGCACAAGACACATGTGAGTACATAATGAAAATAAGATTTGAAAAACAAAAACAAAACAAAAATATATATATATGAATGAGGCTGCAGTTTGAACATGCGAACACATTTCATAATTACGGACTTCATTTTTTCTTCTTTGTTTCAGTAACAGACTTGCTAGCTAACATATTATGGAATGAACTGTCACCTCAGCTAAAACGAGCACCATCTATTTACATATCTAATAAACAACTGGACAGGTCCTTAACGTTCATAACCATTTTTAGAAGTTTTGACAAGTAAAACCTTTGGCATTTGGAGCGTGAAACCTTGACCAGATTATGAACCATGCTGTTTTGTGGAAACAAAGAAAAGACTGTTAAAAGAGTTTCGCTGCTGCTTTTTTTTTTTTTTTTTTTTTTTTTTTTTTTTTTGTCGCTACTCTAGTACTACTAGTTTTACCTGTGATGAACATGGACCACATTAAAGTGGCCGTCTACTTCCATATCAACCTGTGACCTTTCTTCTGTTACTTTACTACAGTGACGTTTTTTAACGTCCACCATGTATATCTCCACCCCCCCCTCATTCTCTCACCCTACCGGTGCAACACGAGAATTTAACACCCACCAACACACCCCCCCCCCCACCCCCTTCCTCCGGCGAAATGTTAAAACTTTTAATCGCAGTAGAATTCACCTCCAGTAAACATTTTCACTCGAGTAAATTTCTCGTACAAAGGGAAAACTATTCCTCCACACGATAAATTTACTCAAGAGTGAAAATGATAAAAAGGGAGGGAATGGGGGTGAAGAAGAGAATATCGCAATCTTACTGTGTGTGTGTGTATGTGTGTGTGTGCGTGTGCGTGTGCGTGTATGTGCGTGTGTGTCACAATCGCAACCCTCTTCCGCCTTGTACAAGGCATTAAGTTACATCATGCTAGATTTGTGCACTATACAAAAAATAAATTAATATTTTCGCTGTCTGAAGTGGGCAGCAGGACATACGCCTCAGCTGGCAACACGAAAACTTCCCCTTTAAGAGCTGAACAAGAAAATATTCGTTCTGCATCAAGTAAAACACTGTCCTTACAATGCTGGTAACTAGCATACCGCAAAGATTTATTCTCTTTTTTCATGGAGACAAAGAAAGTGCTTTGAAGATGTGTCATCGAGAATAACAATATGTGAGTTAAAAAAAATATGTTGAGAATGTGGTGAGGCCGGTACATATTTGGGTCTACTTGACCTTCGTACGTCTGTGTACCAGTCTGTCCCTACCGCTAAATTTTCTTTTATTTGATATGAATGATGGCTTTGAATATTTGGTTTAATGTTAAGCAAGCAAACGCCCCTCAAACGCACATGCACACTCTCTCTCTCTCTCTCTGGCTATGGCCTATTAATGAATAAATCATTCACATTTGCATTCTCTGTGTGTGTGTGTGTGTGTGTGTGTGTGTGTGTGTGTGTGTATCACATGACAATCTTAAAAGAAAAAAACAGTAAATCGGACCTCAGACTTCACCCCAGGAAAAACACCAGGTAAAAGCTAAAAACACTTTATTCACTCACACACTCACAAACAAAAACAAAACAGTTGCACCTGTTCTCTAATTCCCTTCCACACCCAACCTCCCTCTATCTACCCCCTTCCCTTAACCCTGAACCCAATGTAGACAAGTCAATCAAAACAACAAAACGAAGGACGGGCGCAATAGCCGAGTGGTTTAAGCGTTGGACTTTCAATCTGAAGACCCCAGGTTCGAATAACGGTAATGGCGCCTGGTGGGTAAAAGGGGGAGATTTTTCCCATCTCCCAAGTCAACATATGTGCAGACCTGCTAGTGCCTGAACCCCCTTCGTGTGTATACGCACACAGAAGATCAAATACGCACGTTAAAGATCCTGTAACCCATGTCAGTGTTCGGTGGGTTATGGAGACACGAAAATACCCAGCATGCACAAACCACGACAGAGCCATCGGCAAGTCGATGTTGGTCGTGTAACGAAAAATGTTAGTAATGGTCAAAGTTATGACCGCTGAACTTTAATGGAAGAAGAACTTCACACTCCACACTCTCACAATTTCACATACACAGGTACAGACACACAGTCAGCCCCTCGCAGGGGGCGGGTGGGGGGGGGGGGGGGGGGACGGTTGTCTCGACGCCCAGACGCCACCATGAGAAAGATCCCCGTCGCTGGTTCCGGCGCTAACCCCACCCTCCTCCACCACTCACTTCAGGCAGATGAGGGAGGCTGGCAACTCTGGCACCAACCTCCGGCACCGTGCGGACACTGGGGACCTGACGTGGTCCAGCAACAGAGCTGACCACGTCTTGACGTGAAGGGAGGTTCACAGCTGAAACACCCTTGCACAAAGTGTGAACATCCCGATTGAACGATTAAAAGAAAAGCTGGGGAGGAGGAGGAGAGCCAGAAGGAGAAGAAACGCAAAGGCTCTCACACACACACACACACACACACACACACACACACACACACACACACACACACACACAGTGCCGAGAACAAAGAAAAACACCATACATCTTCCAAAGATGTACAAAGGCAAAAATACAAAGAACCAGGGGATGAGGAAGAGAGGGGGTGATAGGCAGGACTTTACAGTAGGGAAGGGGACTGCATGTCTCTACCCCCACACAACGAGGGGGACGGGCGGAAAGACAACCCCATGGCCTCTGCCAGAGAAAGAATACTAGAGAAAAACTGTTCGACTTGTAACAATATCTTCTTCTCTCTATGGCAAAACATATTCATCATGAGAAACCAAATCGTAATAATTACTTCCATGTCAATGGAGTGGGAG
>NC_134900.1:14790265-14792765 GCF_041734735.1 Babylonia areolata | reverse complement strand
GGCGTATTTCAGCCCTGGGGCCCCTTAAGGGTCCACTTAGGTGATGATCACATTGGTCTGATTATATTTGCTCTCGTTTCCTTCCTTCTAGCGTCTACTTTCTGATTCGTTCTGTTAGTGGACAAGACCAGGGGTCTAAGCTGCATCAGTGACCCCTTCCCCAAGTGTGAGTAACGTGTGTGGGTGGATGGGTGGGTACTGTGTGTGTGTGTCCTCTTTCAGAACAACGGCCAATGTGCTAATATCTCCACCGTTGGAAAATGAATTTTCATTCATTCATTTATTCATTCATTCATTCCCACACAGTCGGCGCAAAGTGCTATGGAGTGTCCTCTTACGACAAATCCACCAAGAGCTTTTGCTGCAGCGGCAACAGTTTCCCCGCAGCCAACCCGGGTAACATGGCATGCTGCGGGAAAATGTTGGTGGACAAGGCCAGCAGTCTCTGCTGCAGCAATGACCCCTTCCCCAAGTGTGAGTATCTTGTGTGTGGGGTGGGTGGGCGGGTGAGTATGGTGTGTGTGTGTGTGTGTGGAGTGGGAGTTGGAGGAGGGGCGAGGGAGGGGGTATGGTGTGTGTGTGTGTGTGTGTGTGTGTGTGTGTGTGTGTGTGTGTGTGTGTGTGTGTTACCAAGAGAGAGAGGTAGTGTGTGTGTGTGTGTGTGTGTGTGTGTGTGTGTGTGTGTGTGTGTGTGTGTGTGTGTGTGCGTGCGTGTGTGTGTATGACTCAGAGAGAGAAAAACAGAAAGGGACAGTGTATCTGAGTATTTGTGTGTGAACTTGTGCGTTTGTAAGGTAAATATAAACGTTGAATATTGTAAATGCTTCGATAACTGAGGACGAAACTGAAAAAAAGTAATAAAGAAACTGAAAAGCCGTATGACGACGGCTTAAAGTGAATGCTTTCACTTTTGCAAGTGACCAGGTGACTAATTTCTTTCTGGTGTTTGAAAAAGCTTCAATCTATGACAATACCATTTTTGTTGTATGGTTGTGACATTTTGGGAGTGTGGAAAAAAAATTCAGCTAAAATTCTAAAGCTGTATATTAGGGTTGAATAGAAATATCATGCCTATGACTTAGAGTGAAACAGGAATCTGGCCAATGTTAAATTTCAATACTAACTAAATCAAGAATGATCTAGACTGATATTAAATATACATAACCCACATCAGAAAAAAAAATCCTAGTAAAATGTATTACATTTTGTATGAATTACATAAAAAGGTATGTTTACCCCACCATGACTTAACTTATTAAAACGGTTTTGGTTGATAGAGAATTGCGTCTGGGAATCGCAATGTTTTACAAATAGAAAAGGGTTAAGTCATTTTGTCAGACACAATTCGCAAGATAATATCTATTTGAAACTGGCGCTAATCGTCTGAGCTTTGTAGTGAATGTTTATTTTATTCTGAATTTATCAAAACTGACTTTGCACGTGTGTCGTATATCTAATTCAGTTAAGATGTAATAATCAGTTACAAGTTGGCAGACATCATAACATTCCACGAGAAATACGCACGTATAGCATTGTGATATGGGTGTAATTCGAGATGGATTTTTTTTCATTTCTATATGGAATGTCCAAAAATTATCTTTGAAAAAAGTACATGAAGCCAAAGTCTTTTCTAATTTTATTTCCTCCAAAAATATCTTTATTCATTCATTTCATTCTTCTTACATTGCACAGAACTAAATACTAAACAATACAGATACAATACGTTTTCTTAATGTTTGTAATTTATCCAAAGCAAGGCAAGGCAAAAAGTGTATTTCATGCATCCCATGGGGACATAGAATCATTATACACTGAAGCAGGGAGGGCAGTGTGTTTAAAGCTGAGGGAATCGTGAAGAAGGGGAAGATTGTTTCACGACGTACTCTTTTCTAGCAAAATTCCGAAGAAAAATCCACTCTGATAGTAAAACAAATACACTTGCATGGAAAGAGAGAAAGGAAAAAAAAGTGGGGGGAGGGGAGGGGGGGGGAGGACGGGAGGTTTGGGGGGCGGGGGCTGCACCTTGATGACGACTCTCCCTGCGGAGAGCAGCCCGAATTTCACACAGATAAATATGTTGTGACAAAACGTAACACAATACATTATAATACAACACAGTGTAGTGTAATGTAATGTAATGCAATACGATATAACACGATACTGCAGGATAAAATACAAGGCAACACAACACAACACAGTAAATTACAGCACACTACACCATACTACACCACAATACAACACAACACAGCAATGCAATACGATACGATACAGTACAATGCAGTGCAATTCAATTCAATGCAATGCAACACAATACGATGAAATACAAGACGACACGAAACAACACAGCACAGTACAACACAGTAAAGCACAGCACACTACACCACACGACAACTCAGCAATGCAATGCAGTACAGCACGATACGATATGATATGATACGGTGCAATACGATACGATACAAGACAACATAAAAGTAAAGCACAGCACAGTGCACAACACCAC
>NC_134900.1:14715265-14785265 GCF_041734735.1 Babylonia areolata | reverse complement strand
TTTTTCGAGGGGGCGGGGGAGGTGGGGGGTATCCAGACGGACTAAAATGAATGAAGCAATTTTAAATAAAAAACGGAATAAAGACAGACATGTAGGTACACAGTCGGGTGCAAAGACAGACAGGTAGACAGACATGTAGACAGACAGGTAGACAGACGGAGTAAACAAGGCTAGTAGACAGACAGACAGACAGACACTGTCGGACTGTATGTGTGTGTCTCCGTGGTGACAGCTGCCTTGAGATTCGGGAGAAAAATATGGTTTAAGTGACGGATGACATGCGTCATCGTCTAGCAACGTGTGTCACGCGTGCATGTCGCGCACACATACACGCGCGCGTACAAGCACACACACGCACATTATGTGCGCGCGCACACACACACACACACACACACACACACATGTATCATCATTCCTAGGACTCCTGTCTCAACGGTCGTGACTTCTGTCAGAATTTACAGCCTGGTCGCACAAGACCATACCAGAGATGTGAACACATCGTAAACAAAAAACAAACAAACTTTTCTTCTTCTTCTTTTTTTTTTTCTTTTTTTTTTTTTTAACCAGAACTGAGGCTTTCTGACATTTTTCTCTCCTGACAAACCATAAGAATTGCGGGTTTAACTCTCTCCATACGAACGGCGAAAGAGACGACGTTAACAGCGTTTCAGCCCAATTACCATCATCAAAATATTGCAAGCGGAAGGCTCTTATACTGAAGAGGTGAATGTTGACAAAGAATACCCCAATTCTGACGACGGAAGCTAAAGGTTGGGTCATTCAGACACCCACTGGGACATCCGAGGGGTCTGTGTAGAGGAGAAGAAAGGACTGGCCGTACTGAGTGAGTTAAAGATCAGGCACAGTCAGACATGAAAACCACGGCAACCAAGCGCAAGACATGGCTCTGACGTTGATCATCCCCTGAATTCCTTACACAGAAGATAAGAATAAACTCTAAATGCAGTACCTCACCATCCACACCCCGCCCCCTCTCCTTCTCCACACACGACGCATGCACGCACGCGCGCAGTCGCACGCGCACCTCCTGAAAAGACGTTCTAAAAATATCTTGTAATCTCGCGAAATCGACAGCGTTCTTTCAAACATGCTAAACTGTTGTCAGGAGGGAACTACCTCTGCAGATTAAAACTTCGAATAGCAGGACATCAAGTCTGCATGTACAAATAAAAGCTGTTGGATGAACACATAATTTTCTGTAGGACTGATAGAAGGATGCGTTGTAATATGTTGTTTGTATTGTATTATATTCCACAATATAACCCTCGTCACCGTGTTGCAGAAAGCGGGGATGTCACATGTTAACTGACCAGAAAGACAGAGAGAATGTGTGTGTGTGTGTGTGTGTGTGTGTGTGTACTTTGACTTTTTTTTCACACACTATGTTTTTAGACGGAAAATGAACTGAATTTATCTTACATTCCGAAGGTGGATGCGACACCGCATTTGCATTTGACCTCAGAAAGCAATTTTAAATGTGGACGTACACTGGAATTGTGTATGCTCTCTCTCTCTCTCTCTCTCTCTCTCTGGTGCTAGTGTGTATGCATGCATGCACGCACGCACGCACTCTTACACAGAGAGAGAGAGGGGGGAAGGGGGGGGGGGAACGAACGCACACACAACCGAACGTACACTTACACACCGCGCATATGCCCACGCCCAGCCTCCCCCCAACCCCCTCCACCCCCCCCCCCTCCACCCCACCTCTCTCTCTCTCTCTCTCGCTGACTGTGTTTTTCTCATATCTATATCAGTCGCGACTATAACTGCCACAACAAAAGTCGCGAAACAAATTACTAATGCATAATTATACGTGTGCGCGCGCGCTTTTGGTAATACAATACAATACAGTGGAAGCCAAACACGACCCACACGCTTTTTCACGCACGCCCCCTCCCCCCCCCCCCCCCCCTCCCCACTTCCTTTTATGGTAATAAAGATGCAAAACATTGCCTCGCCGACGGACCCCATGCTTTCAAAGTCACCTTTACGTTTACGTCGCACTACACCTTGTCGGAAACGTAAAACATTTCACGGCACTGGGTTTTCTCGCATCAATCATCCGCCTCGTCTACACGGCCTCGTCCCAGGGCTTGTTTCAGGGAACAGTTGAGAAGCCTCTGGCGGGCGGAGAATCTTCTACCTGAATGTAGAATCTGACGTTGTACTCATGGCCGGGCTATTAAAACGTACGGCTGTCAGGTTGCAGGAAATGAAGACAGAAGGTTAGACGAGAGAGAGAATGGGCGTAGTTCCTTGCGTTCGTGAACAATGTCAGAGCTTTTCTGCATGCGAATCAGGCGCTTTTTTTTTTTAACGGGATTGATGGGGGAGAGGGGGCTACGGGGGGGGGGGGAGGGTGACGATAGCGTGGGAGACTGAACGGGGTACGGAGGGGGCGGAGAGGCGGATCGGGGGTTCTAAGGCGTAGGTTTTGGTAAACAATTCACAACGTAATGAAAGGTTTGTTTCCTTCTTTATTACCACACACACACACACACACACACACACACACACACACAGCTTCTCCCTCTTCAATACACACACACACACACACACGTTCGCGCATGAACACACACGCTGCAATTCTTCACAAGAAACGGGCATTCCACAATTATACAGGTACAAGGAAGAATCGTTTGGTTCGCAAGTTTCATATTTGTAGCACTGTATTGGTGGGTACGGATTTTGTTTTCCACTTCTGTGTCTTCATATGCTCTTGTGTGGTAGTATGCACTGTTATATAAGTATGTACTGTTTCATGTGAGGCGCTTAGAGCCCATCTATAGGGAGTTTGCGCGCTATCAGCACAATATATTATTACTATAACTATTATTATTATCGTTATTATTATTGTTATTGTTATTATTATTATTATTATTATTTCATTCTTAGTAACAATAACCCAGTCATGTCTGGACATAAAACACATTTGAAACATTCTTTAATCAAAAATCAGTTTCAGTTTCAGTTTCAGTAGCTCAAGGAGGCGTCACTGCGTTCGGACAAATCCATATACGCTACACCACATCTGCCAAGCAGATGCCTGACCAGCAGCGTAACCCAACGCGCTTAGTCAGGCCTTGAGACAAAACCAACACCAAGGTATGAACAGAAATTCCTTCGACCAGAAAGCTGTCGAACGAAATCACGGCTGTTTACTGGGCAACCAATAAACACAACCACAAAGACCGAGAAAAGGTATGTGAAATACATACAGGTGAAGGGCGAGGGTGAGAGGAAAGGGGGTGGGGTCCGAGAGACAAAGAAAGCTGTTGCAGTCCACACTGCATCTGTACGCCAGTGTAAACACGCCACATCTGCTTTCCAGTGTAAACACGCCACATCTGTATGCCAGTGTAAACATGCCACATCTGTATGCCAGTGTAAACATGCCACATCTGTATGCCAGTGTAAACATGCCACACCTGTATGCCACTGTAAATACGTCACATCTGTATGCCACTGTAAATACGCCACATCTGTATGCCAGTGTAAACATGCCACATCTGTATGCCAGTGTAAACACGCCACATCTGTATGCCAGTATAAACATGCCACACCTGTATGCCAGTGTAAACATGCCACACCTGTATGCCACTGTAAACATGCCACATCTGTATGCCACTGTAAACACGTCACATCTGTATACCAATATGAACACGCCACATCTGTATGCCAATGTAAACACGTCACATCTGCATGCCAGTGCAAATACGCCACACCTGTATGCCAGTGTAAACATGCCACATCTGTATGCCAGTGTAAACACGCCACATCTGTATGCCAGTGTGAACACGCCACATCTGTTTGCCACTGTAAATACGTCACATCTGTACGCCAGTGTAAACACGCCACATCTGTATGCCAGCGTAAACACGCCACACCTGTATGCCAGTGTGAACATACCACATCTGTATGCCAGTGTAAACATGCCACATCTGTATGCCAGTGCAAACATGCCACATCTGTATGCCACTGTAAACATGCCACATATGTATGCCAGTGTAAACATGTCACATCTGTATGCCAATGTAAACACGACACATCTGTATGCCAGTGCAAACATGCCACTTTGTATGCCAATGTAAACATGCCATACCTAGCCCACACCCACACCCTCACACACGTACGTTTGCTTGATGAAGGATTTAAATACGCTGTCTCTCAAACTACTGCAACCCAGTCTGCAGTATGGATTGTTGAATACGTCTGTGATCTTTCATGTAAGTCAGTATACACACAAATCCAATAATCGTGTGCATGTTGCCAATAAATCGATAGCAAATGATGTTCATAAATAAATTTCATTTTCCCACCTATCACTTTTCTTCAACTACATGTATCACCGTCGCACAACTGTATGCCACTGACATACGTCGCACAGACAGGGAGAGAGGGGGTCGAAGTGCGGGGGGAGGAGGATTTCTGTTTAATGCCCAGTCACACATACTACTGATTGTAAAGTAATAATTCTCAAATTTGAACGCTATCAATCAATCAATAACTAAATTAATTAATAAATAACTGAATAAGTAAGTAAGTAAGTAAAGGTCGGTGAGGAGGAGTAGGTTGAAATGCTTAAAAAGCAAAACTTCCTAAGTTCCAAATACGCTCGTGTTGGGGGGATGGGGGGGTGCGTGCGTGCGTGCGTGCGTGCGTGCGTGTGTGTGTGTGTGTGTGAAATCTATCACGCACTTATTAACAGCTGCGTCTACAGCATGCAGCGAACGTCACACAGAGTACAAACACTGCGGTCACTCAAACAAAACATTTCACTCACCTGTGAAGATCTGTGTGAAGACGATCAGCACGGTTCCCATGGCAGGTTCTGGCCGAAACTGAACGGAATGAATGCAGTCAACAGCGACAGTAAAACGTCTCTGGCAACGCAGGACACTCAGAACATCAGACAATACTGCACCGACTGTTTGAAGTTTTGCTGTTTAAGATCTTGTTCAGTTTTGATCATCGAACAGGCCTCAATAATGCCAAAGCTTTGGGGGTTTTTTCTGTTATTTTGTCACAGTTACACCAAGCACGTGAGAAAATTTTGTTTATATTTTTCTCCTCACCTAAAGTGAATCGTGAATTGCACACACAAAATATCCAATACACTATCTCTTTCTGAAATTCTGAATGAGTAAAATCCTCCACAATTACAAGCCACGTCTTCGTCGAGTATGTTTCGGCTGAGGTTGAAATCGGAATTTTTCTCTTCAGAAATGTCAGTTTGTAGAAACAGGATTTTTCTGTATTTTTTCTGGTCGATTTCGCAAATTTCGTCTCACAAACACAAAAAGTTGGAAGAGTTCACACAAACATGAATGAAATGCCATACGTCCTCAAACCATGACCGGATTTTCGAGGCTAAAGATATAGTCTCACGTCATACTGTTCGAAATCCTTTCAGACACGAACCTGTTCAGTGCTCGGCCCCAGAACAACGTGGTCGCTGGCACGTGCTGTCCGTCTTTCTTCGTGTTCTCGTTGACAGGCTGTCAGTTTCATCACGTTGAAGATCATGCTGCATTTTGGGGGGCAGCTGATAACATTCAGCTGAATAAAATTCTGAAGACCGATTGAGCGTCCATTCCTGCTTGTCGATTCACTGAGTACGTGCATTGTTGTCATTCGCACATTCAAATATTTGGGTGAAAAAGCGAAATAGAAAAAGACACCTCCGTTTTCAGTTAAAATATTTGAGAAAACTATCGAAACCATCCAAGGCTGAAACTGGAAGAAATCAGACGACTCTTGGGTTTAAAAAAAACATGCACTGGCTCACGCTCCAACTGAATAGTTTCGTTTCGGCTCGTTATTGACATGATCGCAGCAGCCGAATAAAAAATTTTTTTGGACATGCGCAGACACATGCTTTTTTTTTTTTTTTTTTTTTTGTGGGGCGTGCCTTGTATTCGACTGCTACGCTAAAATGTCTGTGTCTGAATCTGAAATGATTTTAAAACAGTACAAAAAATGTAATCCTTGAAATACAAAATAAGAATGGTAGGGAGTTTCGGTGGGAATACGGGGATGGAGGTATAATTTTCGTGAGGATTCGTTATGGAGAATAAACAAAACAGTCTTAATCAAATTGTGTGTGTGTGTGTTAATGGTGGTTGTGGACACTTTCTTTTCACCAAAGTTTTAACTGAAGCAGTGTCTGGAGAAATGAATGGTTCGGGTCGGAAATCAAATAAAATCAGTGCGCACGCGCGCGTTTGTGTGTGTGTGTGTGTGTGTGTGTGTGTTGAGTTGGTGGGGTTTGTTGGGCTTTTTGCTGGTTTTCTAAGTCAGTGAAATAACTAATCTCAAAAAGGAGACATGGAGAAAACGTTGGGTAATAATAATAATAATAACAATTATAATAATGGTATTTATATAGCGCTGAATCTTGTGCATAGACGAATCAACGCGCTTTCGCACCAGTCATTCACACGCATGCATAACTCTAAAACTGGAGAAACTGAAGACAAGGAATAGGCACGGAAGGGAGGCTATTTTGGGAAGAGGTGGGTTTTTTGGCCAGACTTGAAAGAGCTGAGTGTGGGGACTTGAAGCGAAAGAGGTAGTGATCTATAAATCTATAAATGATTAGTGAGGGGGTGACTGGGGAATGCAGAGCACTATTTTAGTCAGTTTTAATCACAAGTGAAACGTGTGTCTATGTGGTGCAAGAGGTTATCATAAGAGGCTAGAATACCCTGTAAATGTTTCAGTAATGTGTTCCATTTTACCGTTTCAAATACAAAGGAAATACGAGTGTGTTGAAGATGAATTATGAACGGCGTGTTTTTCTTTTACTCAGTTGTGATAAGTGGTGTAAGTAATTCACAAGAGACAGACACAGAAAGAGACACAGACGCTCAAGGATAAGGATTTTAGGAATTTTAGGAAAATGTAAATGTGTTTTCTTCCCTCCGCTGTTGAGAATATTCAGTTCAAGTCAAATTGTGCGCAGTTCAGGTCAGTGTGATCAACACACTGTGGCAAATTCATCACAGAGAGAGAGAGAGAGACAGACAGACAGACAGACAGACACACACACACACACACACACGCAAATGCAATAAATATTTTATTCGAATCAAAAACATGAACTATACCAAAGTTATATGACGCTCATCACATACCCATAGGATTTTCACCAAAAAATCTTTGAGGAGCTGGGGGGGAGGGGGAGGAGGAGAAGAGGCAAGTGCACTGATAATATCAATGTGTGCATTGTAAACATCGATCTATACTGACTCCACAATGTTTGATTATAAATTAAATCATCTCACGAACATCACAGCTGGAATACCAACACCCGATGGATACCCGTATATATAAATACAAATGATCCGGTGAAGTCTTACCAAGATTCTTCGCAGGAACTACTTAGGTAAGGTTTCTAATAATAAGCTTTCAGCTTATATAAAAGACTGGAATATTTAGTATGTGCATTTATCAATTCATTCCTTATTTTGTGGGTAAAGAAACGGCATACGCATTGGAAAAAAAAAAGGGGGGGGGGGTGCTTCACTTGTCTTCGTGAATTTCATGTACAGGGATAGAACTTGAAACCAAGTAAAAGAATCAAAAAAAGGGGAAACGAATTCATTCATGTGAGAGGGAAAGAAATAGTAAGCCTTTAAGAATTAAGAAATACCATGTTAAATGGAACACGAAAACCAACTGAAAACATGTTTTAATTACAATTATCTACAGCAGGACCACCTTTGGTTAGTGGGTAATATGTTGTTCCAAAAATTTTTTTTTTTCTTTATCTTTTGTTACTTATATCCCCATGATTGTCGTATCGGGGTTGAAAAGCTTTAAAGCCTGAACCGGACTATAAATGGCGGGCGATTTGAATCAAGCCAGTTTCTCACCAGAGTCTGACACTGTGACGTCGGTGAAGGTTTATTCAAAATAAAAGCCTAATAAAGCTACGGTTTGGCTTCATTTATGGCAGAGAGCGAGATTTGCCTAGCAGCTTCCAATCTAGACCTGAATTGACTTTGGAAAGTACAAAATGTGTCAGCTACACGTAATACAAAATTTGAATGCAGAGAAAAGGGGCGCAACCGAAACCTTGCTCTCGGGAGTTAAGACTTTAACCAATGGTCCAGTAGAACGTGGAAACAACACTCAAGTTGCGCAAAGATACCACACTCTTAGTCATGCAGTCGGTTTCATGCATTAATGATTCATCAGTCAATACAGAAGACGTGGTTAGCAATGAGTAGATTGGACGTGCATTCACTTTTATCAAATCCATACATTTGTTGCCAACAATACAAAGGCTGTTTCCATATCTATCAAGATCAGTTATAAATTCCAACAACGCAATACACTGTGCACAACAAACTAAGAAATCGATTGCTTTGCTGCCAACGTATTTACAAAACTAAGCTCAAAACAAATCGATGTACAGTAGATTGAAAATCTATATACCAAGAAATGAAAAGTTAGCAATAGATTAGTTAACATAATTTGATCTCAAATGTAAATTTACATACAATAGTTCCAAAATCTTATGTTCGTAACGACTTATCACGTGACCCCTGACCGTATTTGCAAGTCTAAATGAAGACATGCATTCCGAAAGGAACTGCTACACTGTGTAGTTTCCAGAATCTTTTGGAGCTTTTCGTTTTGTCCAGTGTTGGATAACTTTACTCGACGCTGTCTTCCCCTCACCATTCTCAGTCTTCAGCATCCTAAGGTCTCCGCTGACTGAATCATGCCAACATCCCAGCCATCTTCAGAATTTTGATTCAGGTTTAGACGTAATCATTAACTCTCATCTGAAACCAGCCAACAGCTTTCATAGAAGCCCTCACCCCCCCCCACCCCCCCCCCCCCCCACCACCCTCCTCGCTTTCTGACCAACCCGCTTTCACACCATCTCGAAGGACTCATCCTTATTACCCTGAAGGTTTCTTATCGTCGACGTTAGCGGGGTCATCTTCCTTCATGACAACCACGAAAGAGCCTTCCATGTCTTTAACTCTCTCCATACGAACGGCGAGAGAGACGACGTTAACAGCGTTTCACCCCAATTACCATCATCAAAATATTGCAAGCGGAAAGCTCTTATACTGAAGACGTGAATGTTGACAAAGAATACCACAATTCTGACGACGGAAGCTGAAGATTGGGTCATTCAGACACCCACTGGACATCCGAGGGGTCTGTGTAGAGGAGAAGAGGGGACTGGCCGTACTGAGTGAGTTAAACATCCGGTTTCTTGGTTACTGCTTCCTCCCCTTGCCGGCAGCTGACGACCCTTACACACCTGTCTCGGCAACCTCTCCCGAAGGCCCCACCTCCCTAGCGAGGACCTCGAAGGAATCGTCCAAGTCCTGAACTCCCAGTTCATCCTCAGGGATCCTTTCCCCTAGTATCGTGACATATCTTCCCGTGCCTTCAGCAGCCGCTTTCTCCGAAGCGTCAGCGTCTCCTGGTTTCTGGCCACCAGTTTTAGCTGCCTCTCCAGCGACGGTGGTGGTGGTGGTGGCGGCGGAGGGCACTCCGCATCCCTCAGCTTTCGCCGCCTCTTCCGTGGCGGCGGGCTGCTTTCCGGCGCCGGCGGCGGTCTCCCCGGGGCTGAAGAGCGACATGAGCGAACTCCAGGCCGTCGGGGCGAACGTGTTGCCCGAGCTGGACCCGTACACGTAGTCCCGCCACGACTCCTCCTTAGGGTCGTCCGGCGTGAGGCCCTCGCTGCGCGCCTCCACGCTGCGGAAGATGTAGTTGACGGCCAGCAGGCGTTTCTCACGTGCACTCAGGCGGTGCCAGTCCGAGGGGCCCACCTTTTCGAAACTGCCCACAGCCCACAGTTATGCCTGGTTAGGTGGATGAGGATGAGCAGGAGCAGAATCATTTGGAGAATTAGGAGGAGGGGGAAGAGAAGGGGAAGAAGAAGACGAGGAGGTGTGGGAGCAGGGGAAGGAGGAGGAGGAGGAACCGGAAAAGAATTTGGAGAATTAGAGAAGGAGGTGGAGGAAGACGAGGAGGAGAAGGAGAAAGAGGAGGAGGAGGAGGAGGAGAAAGAGGAGGAGGAGGAGGAGGAGGAGAAAGAGGAGGAGGAGGAGGAGGAGGAAGAGGAGAAAGAGGAGGAGGAGTAGGAACCGGAAAAGAAGAATATGGAGAATTAGAAAGGTGGTGGTGGTGGACGAGGACGAGGAGAAGGAGGAAGAGGAGGGGTAGGAGGGGATGGGGGAGAAGGGGAAGGAGGAGAAGAAGAAAAAAGGAAAAGGAGTAGGAGGATGAGGTGGAGGAGGGGGGAGACAAGAAAAAAAAAAAAGAGAAGAAGTAGAAGGAATCTTTACTTTTGGTTCTTCACAGCCCAGTCAATGACGACATGGACACATAGATAGCGCCTGTCATCTTTCAGACACAAAACTCAAAACGCTTTACAAACACAGAGTCATTTGCACAACAGGCGTCCCAGCTGGACGGGGTCGACCGACAGCTGCCTTTGGGCGCTCATCACTGGTTTCCTGTGTTGTTCAGTCAGGTTTCAGTCTCACGCAAGCGCGCGCACGCGCCCACACACACACACACACTCTCTCTCTCTCTCTCTCTGACGACTACATAGGACCATAAATAGCATGGAAGAGGAAAAGCAAAAACGGAAATATCACGAAATACCCTGGCAATGTCCTCAGACGGTCAACGTACTCGCCATTATCCGTACTCTTGACCAAGCCCGGTTCCGTCTCTTTCGCGGCCGCGGTTGTGTTGGGATCCACATTCTCCTGCAATATCATCATCATCATCATCATCATCATCAAAAACATCATCAACAAGATCATCATCCACATCATCATCATCATCATCATGATAAAAAACAACGACATCAACAACATTATCGACAAGAACATCATCATCATCCACATCATCATCAACATCAAAAATAACATTATCAACAAGATCATCATCATCATTCACATCATCATCAACATCAACATCATGATCAAAAACATCAACATCAACATTATCAACAAGAACATCACCATCACCACCATCATCAATATCATCATCATCATCATCACCATCACCGACGTCATCCACAACAACATGATCAACAACCACCTCATCATAAACAACAACATCGACTCCGTCTGTCAAGAACAAAGACATCAACATCAATAATACCAATATCGTCATCATCATCAACAAGTGTAAAGAATCCGGGATCCATATTTTCCTACAAAAAAAAAGCAGTAACAAGTATTCACCCTGTTCTTACAAAACACCTGGGAACTGGGGTAAATAGTCTCACACAAAAACAAGTGAGCCAGGACCATTCATACTTTCCTTCAACAAATAGTACGACGTACATGGGCTGTTCAAAAACCTGGCATCCACATACTGCTTTATGGAAAACATACGAATTCCAATACACGAATACACAAACTTTATTGTCTGTACTTTGGGACATAGATTTTTCTCTTTTTGCCAGCAGCAAGCGTAAAGAATCTGATCGAGGATTTAAAATCTCCTGCGATAATGAAAAAGCATTTCTCCCTTTTTTTTCTTTTTCTTTTTTTTTTTTCAAAATTAAACAAGGGATCCATTTCATTTTAGTTTCAAACTGGCTTTTCCAACAACAACAACAAAACGCCTCCGGGGTTTGCATACAATTTATGTTGTTTTGTCGCTTTCTGAGTTGATTTCAAGCTATATACATAACACTTGTGGCCGACAAAATGCAAGGTCATACACAAACACTTCGGTTGATGACACGAGCTCTTTCAGTCCTCAAGGTGCCACACGCCTCCTCCTCCCCACCAGCCCCCCCCCCCCCCCCCCCCAACCCCCGCCCTCCCTGTGCTATATATAATAGAGGCGGAGACAGGCAGGCAGAGACACACACCCTAACGTTTTACTGACTGCACAGCCTTTGTGACAGGCGGATACAAACAACATTCTGAGAAACAAAGAGACAGAGAGAGGGCAGTGAGACGGAAAGACAATGAGAGAGAGAGAGAGAGGGAGGGGATTTTTTTTTTTTTTTTTTTTACACACTGACGTTTTACTTACTGCGAAGCCTTTGCGACAGGTGGATACAATTAACATTTTGAGCTGCGGGAGGGAAACAGTGAGAGACAAAGAGAGAGAGAGAGACACACACACACAGAGACAGAGAGAGAGGGAGGGGGGGAACAATTATATTTAACAAAGGGAAATTAGATAAGCAGTTAATATGCTTTTCTGCACCCATTTATTTATTTTCTTTTTTTTTTTCTTTTTTTTTCTCAAGGCCTGACTAAGCGCGTTCGGTTACGCTGCTGGTCAGGCATCTGCTTGGCAGATGTGGTGTCGCGTATATGGATTTGTCCGAACGCAGTGACGCCTCCTTGAGCTGCTGATACTGATACTGATACACCCATCCCTGAGGCATAAAAAACGGTGAATGTGTATAAAAGCATTGAAAAAAAAGTTATAACAAAACAAAGAGATAGAGAGAGGAGACAGAGAGAGACAGAGAGAGAGAGACAGAGAGAGAGAGAGAGGCAGACAGACAGACAGACTGAGACAGACTGTAAAGGGAAGGTCATTTACCTTAACTTTCTGTGCACGTCTTGACTTTAGATAGCTGTGGATACCCAGCATCCCATCCATTTCCTGACGGACCAGCCTTTTGTGGAACAAAACAGGGGCGGTAAGTCTTTGAACCCGATCACTCATCACAGCACACATGCACACGTTTTTTTGCACTAACTTTAACTCACTCAGTACGGCCAGTCCTCTCTTCTCCTCCACACAGACCCCTCGGATGTCCAGTGTATGTCTGAATGACCCAACCTTTAGCTTCCGTCGTCAGAATTGTGGTATTCTTTGTCAACATTCACGTCTTCAGTATAAGAGTCTTCCGCTTGCAATATTTTGATGATGGTAATTGGGGTGAAACGCTGTTAACGTCGTCTCTTTCGCCGTTCGTATGGAAAGAGTTAAATCAATAGGAGGAATTTTGTTTAATGTCCCGTCACACATATCGGTGATTGATGATATTCTGTTGAGGTATTTGTGAATACATTTGAGTATTATCGGTTAGAAGGGGTGTAGAAATGTGAATGAATGGAGGGGTTGGGGGAAACTGGGTAAATGAAGGTGAAATGAGGGTGAAATTTGAAAAAAAAAAAAAAAAAAATCTGAATGCAATTACTGGAAATTACTTAAAGGACTTCGTAAAAGAGAAGTCGTTAAACTGACAAGCGAAACAGATAATGAATCAATAAATCAATAACAATGACGACGAAACAACTTCTATGGCTCACTTGTACCAAACTAGAGCTCTATGCGATCCAGTCATCGAAAAAAAAAAAAAACGCTAACAGGATGATCACTTAAATAATTGCCTTTTTTTTTCTCCCAGAGCTTTAGCCTGAAGGGTTGCTTTGAGCAGGTCAGGCTCTCTCTCTCTCTGTCTGTCTCTCTCTCTCTCGTGTGTGTGTGTGTGTGTGTGTGTGTGTTGGTGTGCGTGTGCGTGTTGGTGTGCGTGTGTGCGAGAGCGCCTGTGTGTGTGTGTGTGTGTGTGTGCGTGTGTGTGCCTGTGTGTGTGCCTCTGTGTGTGTGTGCGTGTGTGTGTGTGTGTGTGTGTGTGTGTGTGTGTGTGTGTGTGTGTGTGTGTGTGTGTGTGTGTGTGTGTGTGCGTGTGCGTGTGCGCGCGCGCCTGTGTGTGTGTGTGCGCTCGAGCGCACGCGCGCGAACGACATTTAAGTCATAAAGCCGAGGACTTCAAAATCTCAGCTGCAAACACTGGAGGGTGGGGGGGGGGGGAGGTGGAAGGGGAGGGAGAGTAGGGAGGGGCGTGGGGGGAGTTGTGTGGCATTTTGCTGCAGGTGTTATCAGCCCCTGCATGGTGGATGGGGGAGAGAGACAACTGTGCAAAACCCGTGCCATAACAGTCTGCCCTCATTTCATTGGGTCTGCTTGTCAGCTGTGTGTGTGTGTGTGTGTGTGTGTGTGTGTGTGTGTGTGAGAGAGAGAGAGAGAGAGAGAGAGACTGAGAAAGGAGAGACAGACAGGAATCCAGGGACTTACTCTCCAAGGGAAGCAAAACTGGGCATCTGAAACACACACACATCATCCTATATATATACAAACAGCATCTCACAATGGGAAAAGCAGAAACTATTTCAAATAAGACAGACAGATAGATAAAGTGCATTTCACGCAGTCCAAAAACGAGTGGAGGACGAAGACCAACTCGCAAGACCAACGCCTCAACCACACCACCCTTCACGGTAAAAAGACCACAGCCATTATAACAACTTGACCCTATAAGCAGATCGCCAGTAGGTTAATTAAACCCGGTATAAACTCACCACTACGAAGATAATGTATATTGGAAGTGTGGGCGATTCCAACCCGAGATCTAATCTTTCGTTTAAAAAAGAAAACAAAAAACACCTCACTTTTCTACAGTCTCTTTAGCTTTTTTTTTTACTTGCATTTTATGTTTTATCTTTCATTCCTCCGAGTCAGAGCTGCAGGTGCGTGTTAAGTGACTAGTGTGTCACTGCACAAGATCCAGCACTATAGAGATATTCATTTATTTACAATACTGGCATATCGTTGTAGAACTGCTTTGCGTCTTTTATTGTACGTACCTCGTTATCCCTTTGTACACACAATTCCATATTTCAAGTAAAGATATAGGGAGGGAGGGTGCTGAAACAAGAGGTCAGTCTACATGATCTAAAATAAAAATTAAAAAAAGCAATAACCACAATCTGTTTCGCGGATAATGACGTGGTTCATTTGTTTAAAGAGCACAAGCGTGTGTGCGTGTGTGCGTATGCGTGTGCGTGTTTGTGTGTGTGTGTGTGTCTTTACATCCATTCACTAACAACGATGAGACCAGTGTGTGCGCGTGTATGTATGTACATGTGTATGCGTATCTACGTGCATCTGTGTGTGTGGGGCTTGCGTGTGTGTGTGCGTGCTTGCGTGTATGTATGCGTGTGTGTGTAGGCGCGCGCGCCTCAATATGTGCGCGCGAGGTTAATAATAAATGTCGTCACGCGGAACGAGAGCTGACCTTTTTGGCAGGAGAGGCGGACCCAGGCCCGGGCTCTTTCTCTGTACTGCGCCGCTTGGTGGGAGAGGCGGCGGACAGCGCGGAAAGGCCTCTGGAATCAGAAAAAGGGGAAGGGATCCAGACACCGCTGTGCTTTTGTTTGTTCCGTCTTCAGAATCAGAACAACTTTTAGCCATCTCACAGTAAGAGGACAAACTTTTTTTTTAGTGCGCTGATGACTGGTGCATACAAGTCACTAGCAGAACAGTAAAATGTGACATGGCACGTTCGTCATGGAAACATACAAACTCGATAAAAAAAACAAAACAAAAAAAACAGCGCGTTTCTACACACACACACACACACACACACACACGCACGCGCGCGCACGCACGCACACACACACACGCACACACAAAATGGTGTTTTTGTGAGTCCATGCAGAAATTACTGGGTTGAGTGGTTCTCTATCATCATCTTTCACGTTCCTTTGCTTACAGTAACAGTGAGCTAAGACTGTCCCGTCTTAGTGTGTGTGGACAGCGTACAAAACCCAAACTAACTCCTTTGTCGACTTTTAGAATCTGAAAGACACGACACGGCAAAGCACTGCAAAGAAACGCAAAGCAAGAGCAGGGCAGGGCAAGACAAGACATGGAAGGGCAGGGCAGGGCAACACAAGACAAGGCAAGGCAGGGTGGAGCAGGGCAACACAAGACAAGACATGGAAGGGCAGGGCAGGGCAAGACAAGACAAGGCAGGGCAGGGTGGAGCAGGGCAACACAAGACAAGACATGGAAGGGCAGGGCAGGGCAGAGCAGGGCAAGACAAGGCAGGGCAGGGTGGAGCAGGGCAACACAAGACAAGACATGGAAGGGCAGGGCAGAGCAAGACAAGACAAGCCAAGCCAAGCCAAACAAAGCCCTCTTTATTCCAGAAGAAGAAAAAAAACCCGGGAAGGTACAAGAAAAAAGAAAAGAAAACAACATTCCTACACAGTACAACACTCACTCGGCCAGACCCTTGGACGGAGAAAGATCCACGCCACCACCAGCCGCAGCCCTACCCTCCATGGAAACAGAGCTCACGGAGGTCACCCTGCTCGGGGAGTGCGACTTGGACCTCGGAGAGACCGCCGCCGACACCGCGGTCTTGGACGGAGAACTCAGGGCGGACTTGGAGGTGGTGGCCTTCGTCTTGGGGTGACGGGTGCTGGTCTCCTGGGCCGACTGGGACTTGGACGGGTAGGGCCAGAACCTGTTGTCGGCTGCAGCGGAGGGCTGGGCCCCTTGCTCTTTCTCGGACAGCCGGGTGGATCTGCGGAGGGTAGGGGACAGCTTGGACCCCGAGGACGGGGTGGGGGACTTCATGGGGGAGGGTTTCCCTGGATGAGCACCGGGGGGAGGGGGAAAAAACAAACAAACCCACCGTTTGTCAAAATGTGGTTAGTGGGGAGTGTTGGGGGGGGGGGGGAGAAAAGAAACGCGGGTTTATTCAGGTTGGTGGAATGAATACGGAATCCGTGTTTGAAATGTGAAGAAATAAGACAGATTTAGAGATTACTATTTAAAAAAAGAAAAAAGAAAAAAAAAAAATGCGACCTTACAGAACTTTGAGAAGTCTATTCAAAACGTGAACAAATGACACACGAACTCAATTATGACCAAAAGAGATACGATGTTTCAGAACTTTAACGAAACAGGTACATACGGACTTATTACTCTGGACAAAACGGACACACATGCAAACTTAAAGAGATATGGGCGACAACAACAACAAAAACATACATACGAACTCAAACGTGGACAAAAAGCTTCCGATTTTAATCTTAACAGACGGACGTCTTCATAGTATCCAGTCTTTTTTTTTTGTTTTTTATCAGTGAAGTACTTTTTTTTAAATACTGAATACCACAAATGAGATAATTGATAAGTTCCAACAACTGATATTTCAGTTAAAAGTATGTGTACGTCAACGGCCTAAATTGATCGCTTATTATACACAGTTCGCCTCAGACACAAGCATAGATGCAACTTTATTACTGATTACGGTTAGCCGACAGTTAGAAACACAGCATACGAAGACAGGAGCGGGGAGAACGAGAGAGTGTGGGAGGAGGATGTGGAGGAGGAAAAGGTTGGCAGTGGATCAAATCAAATCAAATCATGGTGCTTAGAGCCTCGCCGACCACAAAGGCCATCAAGGCTATCACCACGTTATACCTACTACAAGTCAAAATATACAATAAAAACAAGCAAGGCCTTCAAGACTCACTTGTGATACACTTTAAAAAAACAATCCAAGCTTTTTATGTATTGAGTATAATTTCAAAATGTAATGTTTAAGATGAGAAAGATCAGTTTAAAGCGAAATTAAGTCCCCAGCATTAATTACAGAGTAATTTCCCTTTTTTACTATCTGCACCAAAACGCTTGCAAAATAAATAAAACTTCCATGCTTAGCAAAAGAAGTTCCTGTTTGAACAAAAAATGATAATGACTGCTCTTGTTGTTGGGTAAGAATATCAGATCAAAGTGCCAAGTTTAGAGAATACAAAAAATATAAATATAACAGTAAATGCAGTTTGCATATAATTGGGCTTCATTTTTTTTTCTGTGCCCATCCCAGAGGTGCAATATTGTTTTAAACAAGATGACTGGAAAGAACTGAATTTTTCCTATTTTTATGCCTAATTTGGTGTCAGCTGACAAAGTAGTTGCAGAGAAAATGTCAATGTTAAAGTTTACCACGGACACACGGACACACACACACACACACACACACAACCGAACACCGGGTTAAAACACTCTGTTTACACAAGTATCAACTAGTCACCGCTTTAAGCTTTCCACTCAAAGTTTTAAAAAAACCTTCCATAGTTTCAAACCTTCAAATCTGAGTTAAAATGTTCACTTCTTTCAAAAAGTCCATCAGGGTCCACGGAGGGACATCACATCACGAAACAAAGTCTTCAAAGAAACCGCCGCGTAATGTCTGTGTCTAACATCCTGCGGATCCCAACAGCCAAGAAGCAATTGTTTCACGGTGAGAGGCTCATCACAGGGAATACATCGAGGGAACCCCTCCCCCTTCAACAAGAAGAAAAAAAAAAATCTCATTCTAAGTGTGCCCCTCGCGCAGTCTGCACAGCACAGACTCCTTTCTATTCTTCACCACCGATGGGAGGGTCTCTTTTAGGTCTGGACGGATTTAGAACAGCTTGTTGTCCGTCTGGGTGTTCCACTCTTCTTGCCAAAGATCCTTAACGTTAGTGTTCACCTTCTGCTTCATCGGGCAGTGGAGGAGGAGGAGAATGAAGAGGAGGAGGAGGAGAATGAAGAGGAGGAGAATGGAGGAGGAGGAGGATGGAGGAGGAGAAGCAAAAGAAGAAAAAAAGTTCAGGAAGACAGTGTGGTGCATTATCAACGTCGGAAAACGCGCAAAATCCAAACAGCTTTTCATGCTACACACATACACAAACGCGGGCCACAGTAATCTCGCTCTGGAAAAAAGAATCCTGTTTGCTAATCGGGTCACAGTAGTCAAGGCCAGTGACCCAACAGACGCAATCAAAACGTTGCCTCTGACTTCTGACAGTGCCTCTGACATCTGAACATTGCCTCTGACATCTGACATAGCCTCTGACATCTGAATATTGCCTCTGACTTCTTAGTCCAGCCAACCTTGAGGTCCATATCAGGGAACGTCCGACTAAATTGTAAGAATTCAACCTCTGCACGCACGCACACACACACACACACACACACACACACACACAAAACAAAACAAAAAAACCCACACACACAAAAACACACACACACACACACACACACACACAATCTACACAGCATTATCTAAATCATTAAGGCAAATAAAACTGTGCTTAGGATGTCAGCCCTTCCACTTGATCATCATCCCTAAAATTAATTACAAAAAAAAAATCGGTAAAAAAAAAGATTAAAATAATACTTCTAAGCAAACAAAAAAAAAAGATTAAAATAATACTTCTAAGCAACACAGCAAATACATAAAAGGCCATCCAGGCAAATCACACTACAGAATGAACAGCTGGTGTCGATCCCAGTATTTTACAATATCACTGCCCAATGGCGAGGACAATACAGTACAGATAGTACATCATAGACTGCGGAAAAGAGGGGTTAAGCCAAGACTCGCTTAAAATAAATAAATAAACTAATAAATGAATAAACTAATAGATAGATAACTAAATAAAAAAGATGAAAGCGGAATGGACCAACAAAACGTTAATAAAAACAAAATAATAATGAAAGAAAACAAGGCAGAAAATGAAGAGAGCAACAGAAAAAAAAAGGATAGACAAATTCTATCACAGGTTGTGCCAGAATGAAGGCAGAGGGTGTGTGTGTGTGTGCAGTGTATAACGACACAACGTTTACCTGGAAAAGTCCCGTAGCTGTGGGCGGAAAACCTCTGGTCCGCCAGTTTAGGAAGCATGATGAAGCAGAACGGGAGGACCTGACCAACAGACAGAGAGATAGATCACACAAAGCTTTGTTGTGTCCTGGCCAATCAGCCTGGTAAATGTTTTTCGTACTTACTGTTTTCTGGTTTGTGTGCGTGTGCGTGTGTCTGTGTGAGAGAGAGAGAGAGAGGAGAGAGAGAGAGAGAGAGAGAGAGAGATACAGAGTCACCGAGAAAGAGAGGGACAGACAAACACAAAGCTTTGTTGTGTCCTGGCCAATCAGCCTGGTAAATGTTTTCGTACTTACTGTTTTCTGGTTTGTGTGCGTGTGCGTGTGTCTGTGAGAGAGAGAGAGAGAGAGAGAGAGAGAGAGAGACAGAGACAGAGTCACCGAGAAAGAGAGGGACAGACAAACACAAAGCTTTGTTGTGTCCTGGCCAATCAGCCTGGTAAATGTTTTCGTACTTACTGTTTTCTGGTTTGTGTGCGTGTGCGTGTGTCTGTGAGAGAGAGAGAGAGAGAGAGAGAGAGAGAGAGAGAGAGAGAGAGATACAGAGTCACCGAGAAAGAGAGGGACAGACAAACACAAAGCTTTGTTGTGTCCTGGCCAATCAGCCTGGTAAATGTTTTCGTACTTACTGTTTTCTGGTTTGTGTGCGTGTGCGTGTGCGTGTGCGTGTGCGTGTGCGTGTGGACAGAGAGAGAGACACACACACAGAGACACCGAGAGAGACAGACAGACAGACACAGACACAGAGACAGACAGACAAACAAGAGACACACACAGAGAGAAAGAACAAAAGGATACTGTTAAAACTTAAACCCCTTCTTTCTTTTACACGCAGTTCTTTTCGTTGAAATTCTGCCTATTGACACGGAAAAGATATGCGTTTGTTGTTAATGAAAAATTACTTGTTATTGTGTATCTGCGTGTTTGCTCCAACAGGCTTATTCATAGTTTGGGATATCACTCTTTTTGGTTGTATGGTATTTGTAAAAAAAAAAAAAAATGAATGCATGTAACGTTCCAAAGCCCCAAGGGGGTACATGAAACGAACTTCTTGCCTCGTCTTGTATTATCATCATTTACCCATTGACCGCTGGCGACATACAAATGTCATATAGAAACAGTCATTCTTGACTACGCCATTTCACAGCGCCAGGCATACTTGGGTGTGTGTATGGAGGGGTGTTGGGGGGATGAGTTAGGATTACGATTTTCCCACTATAGCTTAAGTTTCTATCATATACCATATTGGACAACACCTTCCCATTAGGCTTTAGGGAGAGAGTTGAGGGGGGGGGGCGTTTGGGGGGCTGAGTTAGGATTACGATTTTCCCACAAAAGCATGAGTTTCTATCATATACTAGCAGCCATATTGGACAACACCTTTCCATAAAGCTAAAGGAAGAGTTGAAGGGAGAACATACCTCTTGTGCCTTAGGGGGGAGGGGAGGGGGAGGGGGCATAATTCTGATTTTCCCACTATAGTACCAGTTTCTATCATATACTAACAGCCATTTCTGACAACACCTTTCCATAACGAAAGGGAGAGTGGAGGGAGAACATACCTCTTGTCCCTTAGGGGGGGAAGGGGTGGGGGGGGCACAATTCTGATTTTCCCACTATAGTACCAGTTTCTATCGTATACTAACAGCTGTATTCGACAACACCTTTCCATAACGCAAGGTAGAGTGTAGGGAAAACATACCTCTTGTCCCTTAGGGGGGGAAGGGGAGGGGGAGGAGGCACAATTTTGATTTTCCCACTATAGTACCAGTTTCTATCATATACTAACAGCCATTTTTTTTACAACACCTTTCCAAAAGGGTAAAGGGAGAGTTAAGGGAGAACATATCCATTGTCCCAAAGGGGGGCTGAGGTAGATTCGGATTTTCCCGCTACAGTATAATTTTCTGTCACACACTAACAGCCTTTTTTGACAACATATTTCCATAAGGCTAAAGGGAGAGTGTAGGGAGAACATACCTCTTGTCCCTTAGGGGGGAGGGGATACAATTCAGATTTTTCCACTATAGTACCAGTTTCTATCATATACTAACAGCCATTTTTTACAACACCTTTCCATAACGAAAGGGAGAGTGTAGGGAGAACATACCTCTTGTCCCTCAGGGGGGAGGGGGCACAATTCAGATTTTCCCACTATAGTACCAGTTTATATCGTATACTAACAGCCATTTCTGACAACACCTTTCCAAAACGAATGGGAGAGTGGAGGGAGAACATACCTCTTGTCCCTTAGGGGGGGGGGGGGGGGGGGGGGGGGGTACAATTCTGATTTTCCCACTATAGTACCAGTTTCTATCATATACTAACAGCCATTTTTTTTACAACACCTTTCCATAACGAAAGGGAGAGTGAGGGGAGAACATACCTCTTGTCCCTTTCTCCTCCTGTCCGGATAGTTATGTCTGGCGAAGAAGAAGAAAATATTTCATTACAAAAGGTTTGCTTGCTCGGGGGCGGGGGGGGGGGAGGGGGGGGGGCGAAAAGGGAAATCGTGATGAGACGGAAAAACAGTGACGACACACGAGGATTCTATGACCAAGAGAAAGCTGGAGTGAAAAATGATTTATATATATATATATATATATATATATATATATATATATATATATATATATATATATATTACACATATATATAACTGTAAAAAGCAGTGACAAAGATGGTAAGGAATTTGTGTTTAATACTCCGCGCGAATCTTCAGGAGAAGAACATTTTGCTGTTTCTTGGTATAGGTATAGTAACAAGTAGTATACGTTAATATGCCTTGTTTGGTGGAAGAATAAACATGTAAAAATAAATCAACCAGAAAACAAACAAGCCTAAACAAACTGAAACAAAAAAAAATATGAGGAAAAACGGGAAATAAAGACAACAAAGGTAAGACAAAGATGATTCATTCATTCATTCGTTCGTTCTTTCTTCCACAAACACCTGACCGTTCCAGGTATCAGTCACTTTTTTTTTCCCCCATCAACAACAACAAAAGATTGTTCATTCATTCCTTCATTCACTCACTCATTCGTTCGTTCGTTCGTTCGTTCATCCATCCACCCCAAGCACCTAACCGAACAGGTACCAGTCACTTTTTTTTTTTTTTTTCTACCTCGATAAGAAATACTGTTCACTGATTCAATCATTCTCCCCAAACACTTACCAAAAAAAGATAAGTCTTTGTATATTTCTAGAAAAAAAAAATGTTCATTCGTTCACTTATGTATTCTCACGAATCATCTTCCCGAATAGCTGAATTCATTTCTATGCTCCCCTCAATAAAAAACAACACCTGTTCATTCTCATAAACACTTGCCCGAAGAGGTACCAGTCACTTATTTCCTCGTTTCCATCAATAAAAAGTTCGTTCGTTCATTCATTCATTCATTCATGCGTGCTCCACAAAAACACCTGCCAAATCATACCAGTCACTTATTTCGCTTTCTATCAATAAAAATGTTCATTCATTCATTCATTCATTCGTTCGTTCTTTCTCCGCAAACACCTAACCGTTCCAGGTGTCAGTCACTCATTTCTTTTTTTAAATTTTTTATTCATCAATAAATAAAAAAAAAATAAATAAAAAACGTCCATCCATCTATCCACTCACTCATTCACTCACTCATTTTTTTCCCATCAAGAACAAAAAAAAAAATCATCCATCCCTCCATCCAGTCATTCATCCGTCCATCCCGGATCACCTACCCGAACAGGTACCAGTCATAGGCCAGCGTCAGGTACATCATCTCGGCGGGCTCCAGACTCGGGTGGATCAGGCCGTCGGCCCACAGGGACAGGCGGAGGAGGGAGATGAAGAGCGGGGTACGGTCCCACCCGGATATGCAGTGCACCAGCAGGCCATGCTCGCCTGAAAGGACGGGAAGGGACAGGGTTGCTACCCAGGTTTGTCTATGTTATACCCGGATTCGCCTATCAATGAATTGGTGATCCCGATTCTCTCTATCTCTGTCTCTCCTCTCCCCCTCTCCTCTCTCGCCCTCTCCCTCTCTCAGTCTCTCTCGTCTCTCTCTCTCCTCCTCCTCTCCCTCTCTTCCTCCCCTCCTCTCCCTCCCTCCCTCTGTCCCTCTCTCTCACTTAGATTCGGGGTATCTGATATAACTGTTCATCGTTTTCGTTACAGACCATATAACGAAAGTGAACTTATTTGTCCATTGCATTATGTAATGACACACTGGAAAGTGGAAGTTCATTTTGTATTTTGCTGTACTGCCTTGGATGATCTAAGAGAACACACACGCACGCACACACGCACGCACACACGCACGCACGCACACACACACGCACGCACGCACACACACACATCCCACCCCAACAAATGCACACACTCGTCACCGAAATGAAAGCATGAAAAAGATTGGTCAAAGACAATGATTAAAAAAAAAGGAATTGGAGGAGGAAGAAGAGGAAGAAGAAGAGGAAGAGGAAGAAGAAGTGGAAGAGGAGGGAGAGGAAGAAGAGGAGGAGGAAGAGGAAGAAGAGGAGGAGGAAGAGGAAGAAGAGGAGGAAGAAGAGGAAGAAGAGGAAGAAGAGGAAGAAGAAGAAGTGGAAGAAGTGGAAGAGGAGGAAGAGGAAGAAGAGGAGGAAGAGGGAGGAGGAGAAGGAGAAGAGCAGAGAAGAACAACAGGAATAATACTAATAATACTAAAACTACTAATAATAAAAATAATTATAATAATAATAATAGTAGTAATAATAATAAAGAGAAAAACGAAAAGACAAAGGCAGAACGAAAGAAAGAAAGAAAAAGAAAGCGAGCATAGCACAGCACACACTTCCCCCACAGCCTTCACTCACCTGTAGCCACCAGTTTGACCAACGCCTGCACGTAGTTCAGTGTCAACTGCTCCAGATCCCATTCCTACACACATACATACACGCACATGCGCGCGCACACACACACACACACACACACGCACGCACGCACGCCACACACAATTGGGCAATCACTGAACATCGGGTAATCGCAACTTTACCACAATCCCGTCCCCACCCCCCACCCAGCCAAACCCCCCAACTCCAAGCACACATCCTGAAACCACCAGTCGAGAAAGCAATTTTACAATTGTTATGGCACAAAGCAAAAACACAAAACTACGAAAAAAAAAAGAAAAAAGAAATGTTCTACCGTATCCTCAAATCTTTCTGAAATTCATTTGAAAAAGAAAACAGCACTCTCAGACGATCATGCATTTCAAGCGAGTGAGAGCGCGCTTATACGCCTGCACATGCGTGTGCACACACATCAAAAACTAATTTCTGCATCGGCTCAGCTGATGAAAAATAACCCACCCACATCCTGGAACAATACTATTCTCAATTCCAATCAACGTTGTTTTTTCTCTGGGTTTTAGACCACCTGAGTATGTAGCCACCTAACCACCACAGTCAACACAAAACCGAATGAACAAAATAGTAAAGAGTGGTAACTCTCTCCATTCACAAGGTACACAACTTCAAGTCAGTGCTGCTTACGCTGCCGATTCAGCTAGCACACAGATAAATAAAAGGTACACTGGAACAAACCCAGACACTTCCTTAAAAAAGGAAGCGCCGGGCCTGTCCTTATACCGATCATTTAACATGTGCACACAGCAACATAGACAAATTCATCCAGCCTGGGTTTACCCTTCAAATGGTCAACAGACAGCCACCACTGCTAGCCAGTGTCCTCTGAAACAAACACAAGTGAAGCTGTCGCCTAGCGGTAAGGCATCCGACAGTATCAGTAGCTCAAGGAGGCGTCACTGCGTTCGGACAAATCCACATACGCTACACCACATCTGCCAAGCAGATATCTGCCTGACCAGCAGCCTAACCAAACGCGCTTAGTCAGGCCTTGAGAAAGAAAAGAAAGAGAAAAAAGATAATAATAATGATACTAATGATAATAAAATAGTAATAAATTCAAAAAATAAAATAAAAAAGACAATAATGATAAATAAGCAACAGATATGCAACAAACATGCAGTTTCACAGATATGAAAGCACAAACGAATACACATTAAACGCACACGAGCCTTGTGATCAAGTAAAAGAAGTGGTACAATGTTAAACATTCTACAGGATATAAAATGACAGTGTAGTGTATCTCACAGACTTCAAGATTTTGCGCCTTATAAGTAGTAGTAGTAGTAGTAGTAGTAGTAGTATGCATTTATCTTTTTGCTTTAAAAAAAAATTATTTATTCATTTATGTATTCATTTATGTTTGTTATTTTATTTTATTTATTCATTTTTTTTAATTTATCTGTTTATTTTCTTTCTTTTTTTTTCTCAAGGACAAAGCACGTTGGGTTACGCTGCTGGTCAGGCATCTGCTTGGCAGATGTGGTGTAGCGTATATGGATTTGACCGAACGCAGTGACGCCTCCTTGAGCTACTGATACTGATACACAGATACACTCTGTCCAGTGTTAAATGGGAGGGGGGGGGCTTAACTGTACTGATGGCAGTCATGTGAAACCGACAAGGAAGCCAGTGTCCACTGGTTCGATTCCTATTCTACGGACCGAGTTTTACTGCCCCCATCCCCCCTTCCACAAGACCTCGAGTAGTGATCTGAGTGCTAGTCTTTTAAGATGAGACGATAGATAAACCGAGGTCTCATGCGCAGCGTGCGCTTGGAGCACGTAAATGAACCCATGGCAATGAAAGGGTTGTCCCTTGCAAAATTAAGTGGGGGAAAAAAATCCGCTTTGATAGTAAAACAAATATACTTGCACACACACAAAAAGGGGGGGGGAGGGGTGGCGCTGTAGTGTGGCGACATGCTCTAACCGGGCAGAGCAGCCCGAATTTCACACAGATAATCGTTTTGTGACAAAAGGTAAAAAACGATAAAACTACAATGAAATAAGAACACTGACCACTCCCCTTTCAAGCTGCTTACCCTCATCTTGCCCCAGTCGATCTCCAGTTCACGAAGCACCGATTTCGGTTCCCCCACGTTCAACACAGCATCGTTCCGACTCTGTGTGGGGAGGAGGGGAAAAATGTATGTTATCTTTGAAATACAGGAGTGCGTTTACCAGTGGACAGGTACAGGGGGTATACATTCAGAAGGTTGTATATAGATATAGATATAGATATATATATATATATATATATCTATATATATATATAGATATAGATATATATATATATATATATAGATAGATAGATATATATGGCGGCGTCGTGGCTGAATCTGCAGTTGGACTTGTGATCCAGTGTCCACCGAGTGAGTTGAAAGGCCACGTTTCAGCTTTGGTATTGTGTGGCCTTGAAAAAGTTACTTCCATTTTCTTCACTCTATGGGTGCCAGGCTTTTGGTTGGGAAAGGTTAAGAGAAGCGGAAGGGGAGGCTAGGGCCCCTGCCTTTCTCCCGATGCCGAGCCATACAGAGTCGAAAACAGTTTTATGGGGTTTAATAATAATAATGATAAATGGTATTTATATAGCGCTGAATCTTGTGCAGAGACAAATCAAAGCGCTTTCGCACTCTTCATTCACACGCATGCATGACTGTAAAACTGGAGAAACTGAAGACAAGGAAGAGGCAGGGAAGGGAGGCTATTTTTCGCCCCATATCTTCCCATGCCGAGCTACAAGCTAAGTTGAAAACAGTTTAAAAAGGGTTAAGGAAATCGTAATCACAATTAACGTATCAACGCATGCTACAGTTATGGATATATGAAGCTGAAATAGAAATTAACACGTCAAAAAGCAGTTTTTTTCGGGCTTAGTTAAATGTTATCTAAAAATCAAAAACAAATACATTTTAGAAAAAAGGCCAGGGAAACTGGTCAAAATAACATTGCACCAAAGCTTTGGGAAATCACAATCAGTAGTAACATGACAACATTTTAAAGGTTGAACGCTGGATTGATCTAGAGGTCTTGCATGTTCCGAGGAAACAGTCGGAAAAACTACACTAAATCCTCCCATCCGAAAACGAAAATTAATCTTTCCTAACTTGCTCAAAACGACGATCTCTATGACACAGAAAAAAGACTGTCCTTGTCAACCTAGCTATCTACAGACATTCCTGACAACAGCTTTTGGTTGGTTTTAAGTTATGAACAGGAACACTAACGTCATCACCTCATGCCAGGTGTAATGAAGACCCTTAGCACGTCTGTCGTTGGCGTTCCAATCGGCAAAGAACTCACAGCCTGTGCGCCAAAATATGAACAGAAAAATAAATAAAATAAAGCAAAAGAGAAACAGACAGACAAGCAAAGATACCAGCAACAGACTGAGAAAACATTACC
The DNA here is from genome assembly GCF_041734735.1 of Babylonia areolata. Lineage (NCBI taxonomy): Eukaryota > Metazoa > Mollusca > Gastropoda > Neogastropoda > Buccinidae > Babylonia > Babylonia areolata. The sequence goes on along the minus strand of NC_134900.1, from coordinate 14,757,480 downwards.
AACACATCACTGCCTGGTAGAGACACAGAGAGAGAGAGAGGGGGAGACAGACAGACGCAAAGAGAGCGAGCGACAGGCACATGGACAGAAAACATGACTAACACCATATTATCTCGTAGAGATAGAAAAAGAGACAGAAGCAGACAGCGACAGACAGAAAATATTACTAGACATACTAACTCACAGAGAGAGAGAGAGAGAGAGAGAGAGAGAGAGAGAGAGAGAGAGGGGTGGGTAGAGAGAGACAGAAGCAGACAAAGAGAGCGACAGACACAGACATCACCAACATCAGATTACCTGGATAAGGGAACCCATACAGCTTGAAATCTCTATACCGTTGCTCCTGGTCAGATTTCTCCGATGACGAAAACCTGAACAGATAAAAAAAAATATATAAAAAAACAAGAGAGGCAAGGCCTTCAAGACTCACTTGTGATAAATTAAGTCCCCTAGCATTAATTACAGAGTAATTTCCCTTTTTTACTATCTGCACCAAAACGTTTGCAAAATAAAAAATTCCATGCTTAGCAAAAGAAGTTCCTGTTTGAACAAAAAATGATAATGACTCCTCTTGTTGTTGTGTCAGAATAAGAGGTCACAGGGCCAAGTTTAGAGAATACAAAAAATATAAATATAACAGTAAATGCAGTTTGCATATAATTAGGCTTCTTTTTTTTCTTTTTTTTTTGTGCTCATCCCAGACGTGCAATATTGTTTTCAACAAGATGACTGGAAAGAACTGAATTTTTCCTATTTTTATGCCAAATATGGTGTCAACTGACAAAGTATTTGCAGAGAAAATGTCAATGTTAAAGTTTACCACGGACACACACACACACACACACACCCGAACACCGGGTTAAAACAGACTCACTTTGTTTACACAAGTGAGTCAAAAAAACAAAAAAAAAAACATATATATATATATATATATATATATATATTACACTGAAAGCTGGGTGTTGAAGGGCTAGCTCGACGTATTTATATATATATATATATATATATATATATAGATATAGCATAACTGTGGTTGTAGCAGCAATACCTGCAGCAGCTGCAGGGCAGGTGTAGTCAGTGCATGCAAGGTTCGTTTCACAAGACTGCACGGTGACGCCTTGTTCCTTGGTGACCACCATGCTGGTGTCTGTAGCGTACGGCATTGTATTACCGTATCCTGTAATAATTATTGTTGTGGGGCATAGTATCGTATTCTGTTACAGCAGATTCCTTCGGCGTGAAACTGGGTTTGCTCTCCCCCGGGGAGAGCACCTTCTTCTGCGTTCGTGGGCTTCAACACCCACCGTTCACTCGTATGTACGCGAGTGGGCTTTTTACGTGTAGAAGACCGAGACCGAGTCGCCATATTCGAGCGTCTTTTCTCTTTTCTGTCTTCCGGTATATTAATTTTGTTCTTACTGTCAAAGTGGATCTTTTTTTTCCTACAGACTTTTAACCAGGGTGCAACGCTTTTGCTGCTGTAAGAGGCTTTACGTGCGCTAAGTGCATGCTCCACAAAGGACCTCGATTCACCGACTCATCCGAGTGACTAAATACGTAATATAGTTTTGTGGTGAGCAAAATGTTCGAAGGCAGAGAAACAGATGTAGAGAGAGATATAGAGACAGGCAGACAGAGAGACAGGCGGACACAGACGGACAGAGAGAAGCAATAATCAGAAACCACCAATCTGTTAAACAGAAAAAATGAATCCAGTGCGACGGGGTTGCACGTGCACTTACACCATGCCGTACTTGACCTTGGCCTCCTCCACCATGAGGTCACAGATGTGAAGGACGTTCAGCTTTTGCAGCAGTTCCTTGTCCTTGTCCACCTTGTTCCTGAAGTACTCCTCGTACAGGCCCCTGCCGTACACAGTGCACCAGTACTCTTAGGGGACAACAGTACTCTTAGGGGTACTCTGTTCTCTTATAGGACATGCGTTCTCTTCGGCAACATGTTGCCATAATCGTAAGCTTAATAGTGAGTGAGTGAGTGAGTGAGTGAGTGAGTGAGTGAGTGTGTGTGTGTGTGTGTGTGTGTGTGTGTGTGTGTGTGTGTGTGTGTGCGCGCGAGTCTGTATATGTGTCCCAAAGTTGTAGACTTTTTTTTTATATTTCGATGGTGAATGAAGATGTGATGATGCTGCTGCTGCTGCTGCTGCTATGGGAGTCCTAACGTTTTGGAACTGGCAATTTGACGAAGGCTCTGTTCTCGTGGAATATCCAAAAGACGCATCCGTGAAGTGGATGACGCTCGACTGTGCAAGTCCTAGTCTTCCCATTTAAGCCCGTATCACACTCGGCTCTGGGCAGGAGCCGACCGCCCGACCGACCGACCGCGGACCGAAAAAGTCCCAACCTGCGCTGGGAATCGAACTGGCGTCCTCCCATCCGTCAGTCCACAACGCTAACCACTTCGCCACGGCGGCTGGTTTTACCATTATCATCGTCGTCATTTTTCATCATCATCATCATCATTATTATATTATTGTGATCATTAGTATTACTATCAGTATTATCATTGTTATCACTGTCAGTATTGTCATCATTAGTAGTAGTCGTAGTAGTAGTAGCAGTAGTAGTAGCACCACCACCACCGCCAGTACTAGTACCAGTATTACCATCGTCACCATCATCACCACCATCATCATCATCATCACCATCATCATCACCATCACCACCACCACCATCACTACCATTCCAACAATTACCACAGCCACCCTCACCATCATCACCATCACCATCACCATCACCACCCAACCATCATCATCATCACCACCACCACCACCACCACTACCATTCCAACAATCACCACAACCACCCTCACCACCATCACCCTCACCACCACCATCACCACCACCATCACCACCATTCCAACAATCACCACAACCACCCTAACCATCATCATCATCACCACCATCATCACCATTCCAACAATTACCACAACCACCCTCACCATCATCATCATCGTCATCAACATCACCACCATCATCACATCCACCATCACCATCGCCACCACCACCACCACCATCATTCCAACAAACACCACAACCACCCTCACCATCCTCAAGCACGACTCCCCCACAAACCCCTTCCCCACAAACCCCTCCAACCCCCCTCCCCCCAGCTCACAAGTTGGCCTTGGCCTCCTCACTCCCAGTCTCCGTGCCCCGGGACAGGTCACCAGCGTCCGCTTCGGCGGGCGGCGACCCGTCGGTCTCGTCGGCGGCGACTTCGTCGGTCTTTCCGCCCCACCAGAAGACGGCAGAGGAATAGGACAACCACCCTTTGCCCACCTCGTAAATCTTGGCCCCGGCGCCCACCGCTATGGGACACAATAGAATAGAGCAGAGCAGAGCAGAATAGAATACTTTCATTGTCGTGAAACCGAAAAGGTTTATTATAAGACACAAGGCAACATTACATATGCCCCCTCCACCCCCACCCTCCTCCGAAAACGGAGTATAAGCTGCCTACATGGCGGGGGTTAAAAAAACACACACAAAAAAACCACGGTCATGCACGTAAAAAGCCCACTCGTGTACATACGAGTGAATGTGGGAGTTGCAGCCCACGAGCGAAGAAGAAGAAGAAACATTACATATACAAAGACAGACAAGACAGACAAGACAGACAAGACACACACACACACACACACACACACACACACACACACACACACACAAGCTCGTTGTGCATGCAATCACGAAATCCTAATGTCTTAATCACATCGATATCTATCATACAGATGTTGCAAAAGAGAAAAAAAAAAAAAAAAAAGTCGTGACCAAATTTCGCCAACATTGGCTGCAATTCTTTGTAACACAAGAACAAAAAGGTGGGACAGGTATAGATAATCAGACAGGCACACGTGTGTAGACAGGTACATGTATGTAGACAGGTACATGCAGGCAGGTACAGGAATGCGGCCGACAGGCACGCAGATACACTTAGGTCGTCGGTAGGTACAAGTAGGTAGACAGCTACAGGCAGCTAAATCAGTAAACAGGTACAGGCATTAGAAAGGGCACAGGTTAGTTAAGACGTGTAGACAGCTAGACAGACACAGGTATGTATGTAGACGGGCAGGTGGCTCACCTGTGCTGGCCACAGCCCCGGCCGTCGAGATCACGGCCTCTGCTGCAGAGTTCACGGTGTCTGAGGCCATCCTGAGGGTCAGCTCTTTGCTGCCTGCCAGGGTGGCCGACCTGCACACGTACTGCACGTGCACACACACACAAATACACACACACGCGCACGCGCGCGCATGCACACACACACACACACACACACACACAAAAACATATACAAAGACACACGCACACACACACACGCACACACACACGCACACGCACACACTGTTTTGAAAATGAACTTAAATTTTCTTTGTAAAGAACAACGACGTCACTTGCTGCTGCCGGTTTAAGTTATCATCGTCTTTCCTGTCGTTTCTTATTGCCCTACCATTAATTTATGAAAAGCTCTTTAGAACAATTTTATTCTACAAACATCTAAAATGGCTGTCTCTGAGCAAATTGGGCATTTCTTTCACATTTCACTTAGATCTCCCTCCTCGAAGCCCTTTACATGTGTGTGTGTGTGTGTGTGTGTGTGTGTGTGTGTGTGTGTGTGTGTGTGTGGTGTGTGTGGTGTGTGTGGTGTGTGTGTGTGTGTGTGCGTGTGTGTGCGTGTGTGTGTGTCACATTCCGTCACTTTCATGAGACGAAACGTGACCAGCAACAAATAAGTAAAACGACAAAAAAAAACACAAAAAAACGACCAAAAAAAATAAAAAATCGTCATATGAAGCGTAACTTGAAAAAATAATATGGGGATTATATTTACACACACACACACACACACACACACACACACACACACACAATATATATATATATATATATATATATATATATATATATATATATATATATATATATATATATATATATATATATATATTGACTGATATTGATACGTATTCAGCACCAGTCTTCAGTCAAATACCAAACTCTTTACAAGCGCTTTACAAACACGGAGTCATTTTGCAACACATGCTGCCAGCCTGGCTAGATTCGACTGACGGCTGCTTTTAAGCTCTCATCATTCGTTTCCTGTGTCATCATGTCAGGTTGCAGTCACGCGGACGCACACACCTGTATATCGGACTGCACGCACGTTATACAAGCTAGGCTTTTATATATATATTGTCAGTCGTGTCCGACTATCACCATCAGAACAGCAGAGGAGGCAACTGCTGTTCCGACTATTTGGGCTAGAATTTGATTATAGTGGAGAGTGTCTTGCCCAAGTACATCCCCACTCTCTCGGCCAAGAGGGTTTTAGCACAGTCGGCGTTGGGATGGTTCCCAAAGGCCAACTAGCCCACAAGGCTGCAGCACTAAGAGCCAGTGCAATTTTGCCTCCTAGTTTGAGAGTCGTAGTCCTTCACAAAAGACTAAGCTGTAAATGGTTTCCCATTGACTGGAGAAACCATTGATAATACAGCTCTCACTTTGCTGTTGGCCCAAATGTAAACTTATGTCAATCTGTGATATAAGCCGAGTGTTGAGCTTACAGTACGATACTACACACACGACACGACCTTCATTTCTCAGGGGGAACAGAAGTTCAGGCCAACGCCACCAACCTGTCCGTTGAAATAAATGACGGGGGTGACAAATCTGAAGCGACACCGGGAGGCAGCAGCCTTCTCCATGACGTCTTGGAGTGTTTTACGTGCTTTCTCCAGTGTCAGCTGCTGACCTCTGACAGCGCGTGCGCACACACACGATCACACAAACACACACACAACACACACACGATCACACACACAGTATGAGTATGAGAAATAGTTGTTATAGTTGTTTGATGCATGTTAGCGTTTCCTTTTATATGCCTATGTCTCCCTTTTAATGTTTTATTTTTTCCAATGCTCTGTATCTTTCCCCCACCACACACACACACACACACACACACATGCGCACACACGCGCAGACACATACACACACACACATTCACCTTCTGCCCAAATGTGTTCCCACCACCACCACGCGGTCCCCCACCCACCTGTTCTTCGTCTAATATCACTTAAAGTGGAAGACGTTAAACTGAAGACTACTGCTACTACAGTATGAGAAAGAGTGAGTACAACACCCGATACACAGCGAGTGGCAGAACAATGAGACAGAATCAAATCATGCTGCCAATAGCCCAGTCGACCACAATGAAAGACGGGCGCAATAGCCGAGTGGTTAAAGCGTTGGACTGTCAATCTGAGAGTCCCGGGTTCGAATCACGGTGACGGCGCCTGGTGGATAAAGGGTGGAGATTTTTACGATCTCCCAGGTCAACATATGTGCAGACCTGCAAGTGCCAGAACCCCCTTCGTGTGTATATGCAAGCAGAAGGTCAAATACGCACGTTAAAGATCCTGTAATCCATGTCAGCGTTCGGTGGGTTATGGAAACAACATACCCAGCATGCACCCCCCCCCCCCCCGAAAACGGAGTATGGGTGCCTACATGGCGGGGTAAAAACGGTCATACACGTAAAAGCCCACTCGTGTGCATACGAGTGAACGTGGGAGTTGCAGCCCACGAACGCAGAAGAAGAAGACCACAATGAACAGAGTTTCAGTTTTCAGTTCCAGTTGCTAAAGGCGGCGTCACTGTGCTTGGACGAATCCATTAATATTCGCTTCGCCTGACAGCGGCATAACCCAGGCCTTGAATGCATACATAGATATATTAGCGTTTACCTACCCATCAAAGTGGATTTCTTTTTACATAATTTTGCCTGAGAACAACTCTTGTTCCCATGGGTTCTTTTTCAGTGCGCCAAGTGCGTGCTGCACACGGGGACCTCGGTTTATCGTCTCAGCCGAATGACTAAGACGTCTCAGTTCGATTTTCCAATCAAACTTGGGCGAAAGGGCCCCCGAGCGGGATTTGAACCCAGACCCAGACTCGCGAACGCTGTAGGGGCAGACGGGCGTCTTAACCATTCTGCCACCTTCCTCCTTGAAGGACAGAAGTGGGAAAACTACACATCCTTCCAACGCACTCTCCCGGACACTTCAGAAAGGCTCCCTCACATTGTCAGGCTTTAAGGCCGGGCTTAAGACCCACCTTTACAAACTGACATCGGACTGAATAAGTTAACACCAAGTGTAACCTACACCACAGGTTTTAAATGCTGAAACCTTTTAATGTTATATATATATATATATATATATATATATATATATATACGTATTTTTTTGTTGATAAGTGTAGATATATATACTTGTGTGTGGAAGAGCATAGTTATGTGGATAAGTGTGTAAATATTCTCGCCTTCTTAAGAAATTGTAATGGCGCTTAGCGCTCTCAAAGGGAATAAGCGTCTTAAAATGCACTTTATTATTATTATTTTTATTACGTTCCTCAAAACCTACATACCGGCAATGGCAGGCAGCAGGCCTAGCAGTGACAGTTTAATTTAACTCAGTACGGCCAGTCCCCTCTTCTTCTCTACACAGACCCCTCGGATGTCCAGTGAGTGTCTGAACAAACCTTTAGCTTCCGTCGTCAGAATTGTGGTATTCTTTGTCAACATTCACCTCTTCAGTATAAGAGCCTTCCACTTGCAATATTTTGATGATGGTAATTGGGGTGAAACGCGGTTAACGTCGTCTCTTTCGCCGTTCGTATGGGGAGAGTTAATACTATGGGTATGAGATTAAGCACACGATACTATGGTCCAAAAAAGACTTACCAATGATATGCTATCCCAACATCTTAAAAGAACCCACGACATCCCCGTGGATGCACACAAACGCACAAGCGCGAGCGCACGCAAACACACACACTCTCTCTCTGGTACGCACACATGAACGCACGCACGCACGCACGCACGCGCGCGCGCACTTACTCTGCGTCTCTAACTGGGCACTCCTGTCGTCTTTTTTCTCCCATGAGGACGATCTGAGCGGGGTAGTGACTGCACAGCTTGCCACCGGTGTTGTCGATGATCTGCGGTAAAGAATGGGGAAATAGGAAAAAAATACATGCATCTCAACCACACTGCGGGCATTGTGTTATGAAAGCCCCACCTAGCATTTTTAGGATGGGTGAGGGGGTGGGGGTTTGGGCGGGGAGGAAAGGATGGGAGGGGTAGGGGGGGTGGGGGGGCAGAGTTTAGGGCTTGAAACGGAAGGCTGGGCCCAGTTCTCTCCTTCATCCGTTCAAACCTTTCGCAACCGAAGTCACATAATCATGGGTTGAGTGGGGAACATCGGAGATGATTCTTCTCCTTCCTCTTCGTTCGTGGGCTGCAACTCCCACGTTTACTCGTATCTGTGAGTGGGCTTTTACGTGTATGACCGTTTTTTTTTTACCCCGCCATGTAGAGCAGCCATTGTCCGTTTTCGGGGGGTAACATCGGAGATAAATGCCCACTTATTTGGAAGTTGGGGGGGGGGGGGGGGGGGGGGGCGGGGGGGGGGGGGGGGGGGAGGGGAGGTGGGGACACCCATGTATCTGTTTAAGCACAAGCCGTGTCGCCAACATTTGTAAGTTTTAATCTTGTGGTATTGCTGCACTGTGTTTGATCAAAGTTTTATTCGAATTTTTTTTTTCTTTTTTTTTATTTAAAGGAGAAAAAAATTCCCAAATAGAAAAGGTTTCTATTCTAAATAACGGGGAAAAGAAACTTGCAATGCCCTGTTTTTGCACTGTTGTTCGTAAATTCTGTTTCACGCCTGACAAAGCACCCATATAAAGTGAACAAACAAGTGTCAATGATATTTGCCATTTTTTCAGTTCTCGTTCTTTTGTCATTCACTCGTTCCATATTCATGTTTTGTACTTGTGCACCACCAGCACTTTAAACGAAAACAAGACAATGGGATCAGTCAACGCTGTATATTAACAAATCAACAATTCACTAATATTGGAATATACCGAAATTTTAGATTATACTTCGTGAAAAAAAAAGGTGAAGAAAAGACATCTTGACGATGTGTTCAGTGATCATACTCTATAAGATAATATAAACTGGGTTGGGTTCTTTTTTTTTTCTTCTTTTTTTTCTTTTTTTTTTTTTTTTTTTTTGCGAATTCACAGAATATTCTTCAGACAACTGTGCAAAAAATATCTGTGGAGTTAACTCACTCAGTACGGCCAGTCCTCTCTTCTCTACACAGACCCCTCGGATGTCCAGTGGGTGTCTGAATGACCCAACCTTTAGCTTCCGTCGTCAGAATTGTGGTATTCTTTGTCAACATTCAGGTCTTCAGTATAAGAGCCTTCCGCTTGCAATATTTTGATAATTGGGGTGAAACGCTGTCAACGTCGTCTCTTTCGCCGTTCGTATGGAAAGAGTTAACTCCATCAACAATTCGCTAACACTGGAATATACCGATATTTTAGATTATACTTCGTTAAAAAAAAAAGGGGGGGCGGGGGGGGGGGGGGGGAAGAAAAGACATCTTGACGATGTGTCCAGTGATCATACTCCATAAGATAAACTGGGTTGGTTTGTTGTTGTTTTTTTTGTTTGTTTTTTTTTTTTTTTGGGGGGGGGGGGGGGGGGGGCGGTTGTTTTTTTTTTTGTTTTTTTTGTTTTGTTTTTTTGTTGCGAACTCACAAAATTTTCTTCAGATACAACTGTGGAAAAAATATATGTGTGGAGTTAAAAGCTCGACATTCCACATTGTTGCTGACAATGTCCAGCCGATCGCATAGGGCCATATCACGACTGCGCAACTAAAACAAAGCGTTAAACACACACTCTTGCAACAAAATAAAACAGAACTGAAGGCCCTCAGCAATTCATATGGCTTACCTCGACATCATAGTCAAGCTTGAACAGTTCGATACAGTTGTCCATTGCGTGGTGGCCCTGGAAAGGGAACACGGGTGGTTAGGGTCATATAGTAAAGACAGTGGTTTGATTCTCTCTCTGTCTCTCTCTCTCCTTTCACTCATCTAAGTCAGTCTATAAACAAAAGTTCTATCATTCTGCATTCTGTAACTTTTATTATGGAAATAGTACTGTTTTCAGTAACTGTTACCTTTGTTTTATGGAGGTTCGACCCCCTCCTCCTCTTCACACGTTCAGAAGTTCAGAGGGGGAGATAATAGAGAGACAGGAGCGGGAGAGAGACGGGGTGGGGGAAGAGGGGGCCTAAGAGAGAGAGACAGACAGAGATAGAGACAGAGTCACAGACACAGACACACACACACACAGACAGAGAGAGACAGAGACACAGAGAGAGTGACAGAGAGAGAGTGACAGATACAGAGAGAGAGAGGCAGAGAAAGACACAGAGAGAGACAGAGAGAGACAGACACAGAGAGACACAGAGACAGAGAGAGAGAGTCAGAGAGAGAGAGAGTCAGAGAGAGAGACAGAGAGAGAGAGAGTCAGATTCAGATGATTTATTCATGAATAGGCCCAGGCCCCTTAAGAAGGGGTAAGTGAACGACATAAATAATATCAAACAAAAGGAAAATTTTAAATTAATATCTAACCGCCCATGTATAAATACACATTACAAAAACGCCGCAGTGAAGTACAAGATGTTACTATTTCCCTAAATTAAAACGCCTGGTGCAAAAACAGTGCCAGCTTCCATAATTATGATCATCCTGTCTCGTGGATGACAATAATAAACTCAGTTTGAATAGACATAGTTCTCGAGAGAGAACGAACGAATCTTTTTAATGAGGGAAGTGGAATAAGCATGCATATGCTTTTTTAATCCAGCCCTCAGGGCAAAAAGAAATTAAATCGAAATGTTCACAAGATAACAAAAGGTTATAGAAAAACATACATGAAATTCAAATACTCAACTGCACAGTAGCATTTACAAGTACATAATCATTATACCTGCATTAATGACAATGTATATGAATATGGTAATGAGAGAGAGTGAGTGAGAGAGGGGGGATGAATGAATTAATGAATGAAGGAAGGAATAAATGAATGATAAATTAATGAATGAATGGATCTTATTTCCGATAGCATTCGAGTAAGCAAACAATTGCTTTCTCCAGCCCTCGAAAGGGAAAAATGTCAAAAGAAAAGATATGAAGAAGACCCCAAGAAATGAGTACACGTTAACAAATTCATAGAAAAACGAGAAAAGAAACAGAGAGAGAGACAGAGACAGAGACAGAGGGTGTGGGGCCGGAGTGGGGGAGAGATGAGATGAGATGATAAAAAGATACATGAGAGCAGAGTTGAACAAAAATCGGAAATGAAGCATACAACAGCAACAACACACTCAGTGATTTGAAAGAGTAATAGACAGACATAGACAGACACAGACAGGTAGATTGACTGATGAGAGAGAGATACAGATACACAGACTGACAAATAGACTGATGAGATATAGTGATGACAGTGGAGTGATGGCCTAAAGTAACGCGTCCGCCTAGGAAGCGAGAGAATCTGAGCGCGCTGGTTTCAATCACGGCTCATTTTCTCCCCCTCCACTAGACCTTGAGTGGTGGTCTGGACGCTAGTCATTCGGATGAGACGATAAACCGAGGTCCCGTGTGCAACATGCACTTAGCGCACGTAAAAGAACCCACGGCAACAAAGAGGTTGTTCCTGGCAAAATTCTGTAGAAAAATCCACTTCGATAGGAAAAACAAAACTGCACGCAGGAAAAAAAAATAATGAAAAAAAGGTGGCGCTGTAGTATTGCGACGCGCTCTCCCTGGGGAGAGCAGCCCGAATTTCACAAGGAAATCTGTTGTGATAAAAAGAAATACCAAAAAAAAACCCACACAAAACAAACAAAAAAAGATAGATAAAACGGGAAAGGTGCTTACCGCATTAGTCTTGTCCTGAAAAAACACAAAGTTAAAATCGATTATAATACATCCCCTTCCTCCCGCCCCCACACCCCATCCCTCCCCATCCCTCCCCTCCCCTCCTACCCCGCCTCATACCCCCCCACCCCACCACACACATCATACAGACGCTCGCAGTCAAGAACTAATTCCACATAGTGTACAAGCATCAATACCAACACAGTGATGTGAAGTCATAATGGCGGGTGGTTAGATAGCTATAGTCATTCGGTTGAAACAAACCCAAGTCCCGAATGCAGCTTGCATAAGTAAAAGAACCCACGGCAACACAAGGATTGTCCCGGGCAAAATTTGTAGAAAAAGCCTCTTTGACAGTAAGACACTCGCAGAAAGCAAAACGAAATGGGTGCCGCTACACTGTTCCAGCAGAACATAGTCTACAACCATCACCACCACTCTATTGTTCCGTGTCCGAACTACAACCATCAAAACAACAGAGGGTGCAACTGCTGTCCGACGGGCGCAATGGCCGAGTGGTTAAAGCGTTGGACCTTCAATCTAAGGGTCCAGGGTTCGAATCTCGGTGGCGCCTGGTGGGTAAAGGATGGAGATTTTTCCGATCTCCCAGGTCAACACATGTGCAGACCTGCCAGTGCCTGAACCCCCTTCGTGGGTATACGCACGCAGAAGATCAAATACGCACGTTAAAGATCCTATAATCCATGTCAGCGTTCGGTGGGTTATGGAAACAAAAACATACCCAGCATGCACACCCCCCGAAAAAGGAGTTTGGCTGCCTACATGGCGGGGTAAATAAAAACAAAAACGGCCATGTACGTAAAATGTTAGTAATGGTCAAAGTTATGACCGCTGAACATTAATGGAAGAAGAAGAAGACTATCTCGGCTATAATTTTGTTCCTGTGGAGAGTGCCGTGCCCAAGTTACATCCCCGCTCTCTCGGCCAAGAGAGTGTTCGGACAGTCGGTGTTGTGACGGTCCCCAAAGGGCAGCTAGTCCCCAAGGCTGCAGCACTGAAATCCAGTGCAATCTTGCCCACTACTTTGAGAGTCATAGTCCTCCATAACTCGAAATACTAAACTGTAAACTATACCATCAACAGACTTCAGCTTAATAACATGTTGGAATGTACCCCTTGAAATTAAGTTCTGCAGTACTGGGGTCTGTGTGTTGTTAAGGTTTCGTCGGCAATATCCACATTTCCTCCTGTAGTTTTCCGTTTATAAGACGGAAAAACTTGTAAATTGGTTAATAACACTAATATATACTGTACATTTCTTCCCCTCCACTCTTCGACTGGCCTTTACGTCTCTTGACAGGGGAAGAAATGTAGAGCGTATGTTACAATGTTATTTAAACAAATTTACGATTTTCGGGGGAGGGGGGGGGGGGGGGGTGCATGCTGGGTATGTTATTTCCATAACCCACCGAATGCTGACATGGGTAACAGGATCTTTATCTTGCGTATTTGATCTTCTGCTTGCATATACACACGAAGGGGGTTCAAGCACAAACAGGTCTGTACATATGTTGACCTGGGAGATCGTAAAAATCTCCACCCTTTATCCACCAAGCGCCGTTACCAATATTCGAACCTGGGACGCTCAGATTTGCACTTTTTCTTTTCTTTTTTCAACAGTAACAAATGTTTGGAATAATTTGCCACAAGATGTTTCCACAGGAACAGTGAATACTTTAAAAAAAATTATCTTGACATTTACAGAATTTTGAATACAAAACTCGTGTATATATTTCTTGACTTATGAACTGACAAGCACTGTGTAACCAATGTTGGAAAAATGCTTATATGTGGGGACTCTTTCTTCCGCACTTCAAGCGGGCAAAAGTCCTTATCAGGCCAGCACGCCTTAATAGTGATGCATGTTAGCAGTCGAGAGGTGGAAGTGGCTTTTTTCATTCAAGCGGTTTCAAGCACGAGACTGTCCCCAAACACAAACTCAAATAAATGAGCAAATAAACAACTTCCACTTGTCAGATATCTATACCTATATCCAATTCCGTGTAAATCTATATTTATCGATTTGTTTCATTGGAATCTTTGAACATGTAATTATTTACTTCTACCCTTAAAGTCTTAACTCCCGAGAGCAAGGTTTCGGTTCTAGCTCCGCCCCTTTTCTCTGCATTCAAATTTTGTATTACGTGTAGCTGACACATTTTGTACTTTCCAAAGTCAATTCAGGTCTATATTGGAAGCTGCTAGGCAAATCTCGCTCTCTGCCATAAATGAAGCCAAACCGTAGCTTTATTAGGCTTTTATTTTGAATAAACCTTCACCGACGTCACAGTGTCAGACTCTGGTGAGAAACTGGCTTGATTCAAATCGCCCGCCATTTATAGTCCGGTTCAGGCTTTAAGCCAGTGAAAACCCAACACGTTCAAGTATTTTACTTTGATACGTTGCTATTCCATCCTCAAAGGCTACACATGTCTTCAGGCGTCATTGTGAATAAGGTCCGATAAGATCCACGTACAAATTCTTGACTTGACTATTAGACGGTTGAGGCTCCGTCAAGGGCCTGCTCGTCGTCCGAGATCTATTTACTTATGTGCATGCGACGTGCGGGCAATGGCAAGTACAAAGGTGGTGGTTAACACTGGCAGGCAGGAACATACACTGAAGGTAGCTCAGTCCAGCAGTGTCTGTTTAAAGTAAAAGAACGAGGTTTTTCTTCTTTTTCTTTTTCCCTTTTTTTATGTTTTCTTCATGAGTCCAGTCATTTTATTTTGCTTTATTCATACCATTTCATATTGAGAATGTCACAATCCTCGAAAAGGTTACCAGTTTGATGTTCATTGAACGAAAGGATAGAGAAGAAAAAACACTTGCCAAAACTTTTCTTCCACCGTTTTCTTTTTCAAAATTTCATGACAAGTTTTGATACTTTCATTTCTAAAGTGGAATAAAAGCAGTCAAATAAGCTGAACCGAAAACTATATAATTATTGAAAATGAGTTTGGCAACATATCTTCATACTACGGTCGATTTCAGGTATGTGCGAAAACTGCCGCGTTGAAATGGGATAGGTCCTTGGGAACTTAGGACAGTAAAATAGGAAAGTTAATGAAGTTACTAACCTTTGGGTCCTCTTTGGCACAGTAGGTCTGTGATTTCGCGTGCTTCATGAGCTCACTGGACTGTGTTTCGCTCGTTTTGGCTTTCAACTTTTCGTCCGCCATCGTGAACAATAGCAAGCAGACGACAACTTGTAGGCCTCGAAATGTTCAGGGTTTTTTTCGTTGACAATTAACGGGAACCAAGCTGCCAGTGTGTGTTCACAGTAATTTACTGGAGAAGACCAGCTTTGTGCGTTCGTTTTCGATCTGGAAAAATCTGAGGGTTGCCAGGTGTGTGAAGTGAGTGATGTCGTGCTGCGAACGTGTTTGGGACGGAACAATTGCACGTACAATTCGTGATTTGTTGTCACCTGGCTGTTTTGGTAAACTGGAGATTGGTTCATATCAAAAGCAGTGGGTGTCTCCGCGCGCGTGCGAGCGTGTGCATGTGTGTGTGTGTGTGTGTTTCGTGGTTTGTTTTTGCTCCCCCCCCCCCCTTCTTTTTGTATGTGTGTGTGTGTGTGTGCGTGTGTGTGTCTCACTTAGTCCGTTCGTGCTTACTTTACAATTATCTTTACTTTAATTATTATTGACCTTTTCGGCCAATTGCCTATAGTGCTGAGGTGTTAGGCCTGTTGTTAAATTTGATTAATTTATGTTAACGTATTTATGTTTGTTTGGTTTTTTTGTGTGTGATTTTTTCGTGTACTTAATATGTTTCTTCGAGATTTTTTTTAATTCATTTGGTTCTTATTCTCGTCGTCTTTTTCTTCTTCCTTTTTTTTCCCCCCCAGCACATCTTGAAATGAATCTGAGAGAATGTGACAAACGATGATTGGAAGAGCAGCTGCGGGGCGTGTAGGTGTGTGTGTATGGATGGATGGAACATGTCACTGCACGTGTGTGTGTGTGTGTGTGTGTGTGTGTTTAGTTTAACGTCTTTTCACTGTTTAGTGATATTGGAGGGGGAAAAAAAGGAAGGAAAAAAAAAAGTGAATGTGCGCATGGGAGATGAAGCATGGGGTACATGAGAAGAGGTGGTGTGTGTCTGTGTGTGTGTGCGCGCGCGTGCGTGGTTTTTGTTTGTTTGTTTGTGTGTGTGTGTGTGTGTGTGTGTGTGTAAACCTTCCTGCGTGGGGTGTGAACACGTGCAAGTATGTATGTGTTGGTGCATGTTCAGGTCTGCGTATGTTCGTAGGCGCTCATGTGTAGTGTGTGTGTGTGTGTGTGTGTATGTTTGTTTTTATGTCTGTATGTGTGAGCATGTGTGTGTGTGAGGGAAAACAGGAAAAAAAGAATTAGGGAAAACATTAATACACAAAAGTGCACACACACATTCACAGCCATTCATACACATGTATGCACACATGAGCAAGCACTCACACATGCATATGCACATGCAACATAATACAGCTATATTGTATGTATCTGTATACATGTATATACATATATATGTGTGTGTAGGATAATATACATGTCCATACACAAAGAAACACATCAGACATCACATATGATGATGCCACACACACACACACACACACACACACACACACACACACAAATAACAACACCCGTCAGAAAATTTTTCCGCCATTATATTATTTATGCATGGATGAATACAACAAATCAAACAGCACAATGCATCCAAACACAATAATGCAACACATTATTTATTTTTCAATGTCTGCATTGTAAAATCCCACGAATGCTATATAAACGCATCTTAGTTAGGAATGAGAATGTGGCTATGCATCATTTGAAGCAAAAAAAAAAAAGAAAAAAAGAAAGGACATTATGCATATGACGTGAAACCCACACATTTGCTCATGCAGATCTTCAACGAGCACCCTTGAACATCACTCATACTGTATTTACTCTAGTTTTACTTGCTCGACTTTAAGGAAATAAACATGTGAGCACACACACACCCATATTCTAACATACACACACACTCACACACACGCATGCAATCACACACACACACAAACATATGCACACACACACATACATGCACATGCACACTTAGTGTGCATAAAATGAAGGTAAGAGCAAGATACAGACAGACAAAAGGATGAGGTTACATACAGTCATTTTTTTTCTTTCCTTTTTCATCTCCAGCTCTTTTTGTTAATTCTGACAGTAAAATTTACGCTTTAAAAATGAGACAAGTGATTGAGAGGGGCGAAAAGCATGTGCATTCAATTTTTTTTTCTTTTCTCATTTTCTTCAAATAAAAAAAACAAAAAACAAAAAAAACCAAAAAAAAAACCAACGTCTCTCAATTATACATGTTCTTATGTTCACCACACTTCTCACATTATCAAACAATGTTCCCTCTTTGGTATCCTCTCTGCTCTCTCTTTCTCTCTCTTCAACACCCCCCACCCCCCCACTCCCCTTCCCTCTTTTCCCTCCTCCTTTTTTTTTTTGTTATTTCATTTTTTGCCTTACACTGCAGAGAATTCACCTCCCTCCCCTCTTTCCTTGTGTTAAGAAGTTTGGTTGGGTTTTTCTTTTAACCCCTCCTCAGTCCATTCTCTTGTGATCAGTTTTCACCTACCCCCACCTCCCTACTTTGCCTCGCACCACACTTGAGGAAACCTTCGACCAGGAGAAACCTTGCATGAACTACCCACTCCACCCCCCAAAAAAAACCATCTTTACCACCAAGGTATTTAAAACCTCACTTTACAATTTTTTCCCTTGAGTATTTTTCAACAAAAGAGGAATGGGTAGGGAGAAGTGTTAAGTTTTTATACCTCTTCTGAGTCCATTCTCATGTGATTAGTTTTCACAACCTCCGCTCCCTACTTTGCCTCCAGAACTAACTTTCCCCCTCTCATCACACTTGAAGAAGCCTGAACAGGGAGAAATGTTGTGTAAACCACCCAAGTCATCTTCACCACCAAGGTATTTAAAACCACATTTTACATGTTTTCCCTCAGAAGGGAAGGGGGGCTAGGAGAAGATAAGGCATAATATAATGTAATGCTGAAGTTGACATCATAGAAAGTAGTCTTTTTTTCCCCTCTTCTTAAACTAAATGATTATTAAATGTGCCAATTACAAACTGACATATGCATACGCAGGTACACACTTGCACACACACACACATACACACATGTTCACAAACCCACACCCACACCCACATCACTCATTAATATACAGTAAAAGATTCATGAATGCTGAGCAAACTTATCACAATGTAATTAAGTAAAAAAAATACTTTGTTCAGTATAACCACTACTACCCTCTTCAACCCCCATCATTACACTCAGTAACATATCTGCCAAATAAAAAAGTGTAAAAAACAATACTAAAAAAAAGGGGGGAGTGGGGGGGTAAATATTCATTTAAAACATAGTAACACATAACAAAAAAAAACAAAAACAAAAAAACATTCCAATTGACACAAAATAACATATCACAAGGATGAACTAAATACATGACTAAAAATCATAGTCATGTATCATATTGACACAACAATTTAAAAAACCAAACAGACACCTAATTAAAGCGAACAAAATTATGCTTAAAAATTCCTGAAAGACGGCTCGATTTTTCCCCCCTCAAAGACGGATTGAGTAGCGTTCACAGCAAGGCGTGGACATTCACTCCATCCATCAGTCACACAGAGGAGCAGAGGGGGAAAGAACTGTGGATGTTGCTAAATTCATCACTCACTCATATCCAGGGCCTCCTCTGGTGTGTAGCCTCCAGGCGACGACCTAACACTGATGATTTCCTATGAACTGCTGGTGTTCTCTGACAGGACAAGCCAGCCCGGGCTCTGTATGAAGGGCTCAGGGGTAAGCAGTGTGATGGTTAATCCACTGACATGATGCAAGAAATGGGACAGCGCTGTATAAATACCATTATTATTATTATTATAAAAAAAAAACAACAAAAAAACAAGTACCAAAAACAATCATAATCTTTTCTGTCTGCCATTTTTTAAATCTTTCAGGGAATCTGTCTAAATGCATTTTGCTGTATTTTACTGCATCATTTTCAAGGCTTCCCATGCTTAATCAGATATCTTTAAAAAAAAAAATATATATATATATATAACACTCCCAAAAAACGTAGGTTCAGGGTGGAGTGATAAGAAGTATGCTTCCCCATACCCTTCCTCCATCTTGGAAAATTTCAAACAGATTCTGAATATTACTTGAATATACAATCATATCCTCATCGTTTAGGTTCTAAATGTTCCTTATACTGCGATCAAGTGCACCCCCTGGTGGTTTAATATGCTGGGACTTGAATTCTGCTACACTTTACTAGTATAAAACAAGAAATTCTTTCTTTTTCTCCACGCAAAAAAAACCAAAAAACAACAACAACAACAAAAAAAACCACCAACAACAACATTTTCCATGAAACTAAGGATTATTTTCCCCTGAAATCAACAAAACACAAAAAAACAAAGACAAACAAAAGGAACAAGACACAAAAACGACAGTATCAAAACCCAGAAAACCTTTCGCTTTGCACTTCCTTATCAATGCTGGGACGCTTTGCACTTCCTTATCAATGTTGGGACGCTTTGCTCTTCCTCATCAATGCTGGGACGCTTTGCACTTCCTTATCAATGTTATCAATGTTGGGACGCTTTGCTCTTCCTCATCAATGCTGGGACGCTTTGCACTTCCTTATCAATGTTGGGACGCTTTGCTCTTCCTTATCAATGCTGGGACGCTTTGCACTTCCTTATCAATGTTGGGACGCTTTGCACTTCCTTATCAATGTTGGGACCCTCCCTCTCCCTAAAAATGAATCAGTCATTAAAATAGTTTCCAAATGAACATAAAATATTTCTGTAACATCAGCTCCCACGCATTTTTAATAGCATTTGAATAAAATCAGTTGTGCTTATTTTACAACTCTTTAAAAATGGTAATAAGATCTGTCCATCTAAAATACACAGTGGATATGATAAAAACAATAAAAGCACATTCACATAGAACTTTCAAGCAGTTCAAAGCACTTTACAATCACATTAATTCAAACACAACCTTCCTCAACCACCCAAAATGTTTTTCATCCAAAAATAAAATAGTACATTTAAAATCAAATCGGCCATTTGCATGGATTCATAGATTTTCTTGTCAACCCCTGAATAATTTCATCCAAAATGAATGGCCACTCATCTGCTTAATTTGCCTTTCGAGAAACAACCACCACCATGACCACAACTATTCCATCACCCCAAATTCCCTCCACAGGCAAACAGGACACAAATGATGCAGGATTAGACTATGTATGTGCTGCTAATTTTCTCTCCCTCGTTCCGATCCATGAATAATATGCAAAGGCATCAGAAAATATTAGTTTGGTGTAGTTTAATAAAGTCTGTCTCCCTCAGTCTTTTAAAAACACATGCTCATACTCACACAAACACAGCTGTCCCTTTAACACATTCAGTCTGCTGGTTCAGGCTAAGTTTCACTGACACAACAATATTCGCTTTTATTTTCTCAAATCCATGGTCAGAACTGACTGCCATACATTCACAAAAACACAACCACACATATCAATATTGTGACACGGATCGAAGAAACGTTTGTGCGATTTAGGTCAACAGTAACAGAACTAACTTCATGGAACAATGCTCCACCCGTTCACTGAACCCAAGCCCCAACCCCTGAATAACTTGACCACCACCCCTTGCTTGCCCTAGGTCCGTGTCGCTGTAGGAATTTTCTTCTTGCAAAGTCATCAAATTCATATTTAGTTTTCATGATGGGATAGTGTGTTCATTTTCCTTTTTAGAAAAGTATAGGTACGTGGACTTTCTTTTAGCAGTTTGCATGGTGGATCTTAAAAAAAAGGAAAATTTATATGTATTATCCTCCGTGACCAAAACATTCCTTGGCAAACAGGTGCCACTCAGCCAAAAAGAATAAAATTTAAAATAAAATAAAATAAAATAATTTAAAAAGGCTTGACACTGAAAAGGTTAAGGGCTTTTCTTTTTGTCCACATCATACTCATTGAACTCATCTCTATATCAGCAGAAACTATGGGACATCTTGGCGGTGCACTGCTCACTTTGTGTGGAACCTCAGACCACCCAGTGAGGCCAGTGGATCTGTGTTATCTGTCACTGTGGCCCAGTGGTTGAGGCGATGGATTCTCGCCTGAATTTCCTGGGTTTGATCCCCAGTTCTGGCACACCTGGTGGGTTAAGGGTTGGAGGATTTTCCAGTCTCCCAGGTCAACTTACGTGCAGACACACTGGTAAATGAACCCCTTTTGTGTGTATATAAAGATCAAGTACGTATGTTAAAGATCCTGGAATCCATGTCAGCATTTGGTTGCTTATGGAAACAAGAACATACCTTGCATACACAGCCCAGAGTATGGCTGGTGGGGTAAAAAGGATCAAACATGTAAAAACTCACTTGTACATGTATACGAGCGATCATGTGAGTTGCAACCCACAAAGGCAGAAGAAGAATCAGTACATCACAGAACGTATGTTCGTCCACTTGCACATGTGGACTTGGTGCTCTGCATACATACATACACATGTAGAGGTTATCGTAGTCTTCATCACAAAGTAAAAGATATTCACATCTTCTGTTAAAAAGAAAAACGAGAGAGAGAAATATATGCTTATGTAAACAGTACAATATTCACAATTCAGTGCAAAAAAACTGTTGTGATCAATTTGAAATGTTTCCCTTTCATTCATGTGAAAATAAGGAACAAAATAACCATCGTCCAGAGGGTAAAAAAAAAAAAAAAAAGAACTCTTCTTGGTTATGGAATAATAAGACGCATTGCTCACTACACAAGCTCTTGTATGTCAAACATCCCAACATCCCGGATTCAAAGACTGTGCTTTGTCAGGCCATGCAAGTGTATTTTTGGTGTCAAAGTGGATACATACATTAAGCAATACATTGGACTTTATTTGCTTCTGGCAGTTTACAGTACAAATAAAAGGAAATGCTTGCATCACACAAAAAAGTAAGCATACCAAAACAAAAAAAACAAAAAAAATCTTAATCTATATTTTCATTGTAAACATTGTTTTTAACTCGTTCAAACTACTACTACACTTGATATTGCATTTGCTTATGTTATATTCATTTCTCTCATTGCCTGAAAGACTTCTCATACAAATAGAGAAGCAGCACATCATTTCTTTTGTGTGTGTGTGTGTGTGTGTGTGTGTGCCTTGCCTACACAACACTAACCCATTGTTTCCTGAAAAACAAAAATCGGTTGACACAAATACAGAGAGCCAACCCCTATATCGGCATTTTATTTGAATGAAGGAACTTGATTCATACAGGGCACAGACAAATTTCAACACTTAATTGCGTGTTCATGGCGTTCAAAACACTCTCAAAACATACACAGATAGAAACAACAGGAAGCAAATCAAATGCCTGCACAGAAGACAACACACACACACATGAATACACACACACACACACACACAATAACACAAACACACACACATTGCAACTGATATAATAAAATTATAAAAATTAAAAAAAGGTGGAGGCGAGAGCAACATATCAGTTCACTGCCAAGCTTCCCTTCAATTTGAAGTCCACCAACTGTACATAATCTTGCATCTTGACGAAGACAAAAATTAAAAAAAAACCAAAAAAACCCACCATCCACCCTGTTAGATTATCGTTGTGACGGTAAAACTGGTAATATGCGTACAGAAGTTTCCAGCGTCAAGGATGTGTCGAAGCATTCAAACTGATTTGTATAAACTACATCACATCTGCTAAAATAATTCTAAAAAGAACATGATAAAAAAAAAAAAAATTAAAATGCAGCAGATTCCTGAACTTCTCATGAACCCAACACACTTGTCAGACCTTGGAGCCGTGCAATATTCAGAACGATTACGGTGATGAAGACGAGCGCTGGTGCTCTGGCATTCTCGAAGAACGTGAACCAGTGTGATGTACATAACCAGTGCACAATAACGAGTAAGTATAATCTTGTGGTGTTGACTGCTGTGTACGACGTGAAGAATCCCCTTGGTGGACTTTGGACTGTCTTGGTGTGTTACTGCCAGCAATTTTGTCTCGTTTTCTTTTTTCTTTTCTTTTTTTTTTTTTTTTATTTATTCAACATACTCTCTCTCTCTGTCTCTCTTTCTCTTTCTCCTCCTTCTTCTTCTCACCCTTTTCTCACTCTCGTACAGAAATACACACTCATACTTTATCACAAGCATAATTTTGTCACCCTTTTCTCACTCTCGTACAGAAATACACACTCATACTTTATCACAAGCATAATTTTGTCACCCTTTTCTCACTCTTGTACAGAAATACACACTCAAACTTTATCACAAGCATAATACATGTATTATAATCATGCTCCTAAACACACATGTATGCTCACATTAGTGGAAGTGCCTACACACACACACACACACACACACACACACACACACACACAAGTACATACATACAATTCCAGCTGCACACAGTACACACCACCAAGATATGCACACTTGAACAACACACACACACACACACAGAGGAGAAAAAGTCAGCACACACACATTCCCAGCCTCCTCACACCACTACAACACCTCCGCCCCCCACAACACAACACGCATACACAATCTCGCCCCCCCCCCACACACACAAAATCACGAGCTGTTGCATCAACCGCCAAGAATCCACCCACCAACCCCACCACCCCCACCTAAAAAAAACAAAAAAAAAAAAAACAAAAAAAAAGCAGCCTCGACCCTACTACCACCGAGGGCCAGACCGCAGGCCCATCTTCTCGGCGACGTTTCCGATGAGCGACGACAACGTTCCCGAGCTGTTGATGGGTTTGGAGAGAACCGCTCTGAGGTAGGCGTCTTCAAACATCTGAGCCACAGCGTACAGCCTCCGACTCCTCGTCGTCATGGCGTTCAGGTCGCTGGCTTCACAGCACCTGCAAGGTCAAGGTCAAGGTGCTCTGTTCAGCTCAGTTCAGTTCAATTCTTCTTCTTCCTGTTAGATGTCCACGGGTCATCACATTGACCATTCCGACACCATAATGGGGAGGAGCGCAGCAGCTTGGAGAGAAAAAAAAACAAAAAAAAACCCCCACCTTCCTAGGGCCTAAAAAGGGGGTGATGGGGTGGTGGAGGGGGTAGAAAAATGGCGGGCCCAGGGGGGAGGGGGAGCCATCATCTGTTTCAGGCATCAGGACCAGGCCTTTCCGGCTACCGAAGCGGCCTCCAAGGGGTCAAGCCCCGACCGGCAGAGCCCTAGTCCCTCGCTTGCCGGTTCGGTTCGGTTCAGCTCAGTTAAGTTTTGCTGTGTTCAGCTACTCAAGGAGAGACGTCACTGTGTTGGGGCAAATCCATATGCGGTACACCACATCTGCTGAGCAGTTGGTCGACCAGCAGTGTATCCAAACGTGTTTTATAGG
Organism: Babylonia areolata; assembly: GCF_041734735.1. Taxonomy (NCBI): domain Eukaryota; kingdom Metazoa; phylum Mollusca; class Gastropoda; order Neogastropoda; family Buccinidae; genus Babylonia; species Babylonia areolata. The sequence goes on along the minus strand of NC_134900.1, from coordinate 14,733,159 downwards.
TGCTCAAAATTATGCAGTTGAGTGTGTGCTTTTGTTTGTTTGTTTGTTTGTGTGTGTGTGTTTTTTAAACATTTTGCAGGGTGTTTAAAGTGGGCTATTTCAGGGTTTCATTTGGTTTAAATTGATGGAGAACAACAACAGTGTGTGTGTTTGTGTCTGTATGGTGGAGGAGGTGTGTGTGTGTGTGTGTGTGTGTGTGTGTGTGTGCATGTGTGTGTGTGTCTAAGTATAACTATTATCCTTATCATTCTTGCTCATCGCCCAGTCTACTACTGCACAGGGCTATATCTGGGCTGAAACATCATCAATATCAAGTCTGAAGGTGCTAAAAAAAAATATTTAAAAAAAAGAAGTAAAAACTGGGAAAGAAAATCTATGGCACAAGCACAGTCATAACCGTGCACATCAATCCACAACATGTGTCTAACACTGACCTCTCACATCCTTTTTCAAGAAAAAGAATGCACCACACACTGTGAGAATCTCCAATTATCAAGTCCAAAAAAAGAAAAAAAATGTTCAAGACTTTCTAACACACACACACACACACACACACACGTACACACACACACAACAAAAACAACAACAACAAAAACACACATAAGCGTGTGCAGACTTGACACATTTTTCTGTATTTTGCATTTCTTTTTATCACAACAGATTTCTCTGTGTGAAATTCAGGCTGCTCTCCCCAGGGAGAGCGCATCACTACACTACAGCGACACCCTTTTTTTTTTCCCCCTGTATGCAGTTCTTTGGTGTGTTTTTTTGTGTTTGTTTGTTTGTTTTTGTTTTGTTTTTCTATCAAAGTGGATTTTTTCTGCAGAATTTTGCCAGGAACATCCCTTTTGTTGCTGTGGGTTCTTCTACATGTGCTAAGTGCATGCTGCACATGCGACCTCGGTTCATCGTCTCATCCAAATGACTAGCGTCCAGACCACCACTCAAAGTCTAGTGGAGGGGGAGAAAATATCGGCGGCTGAGCCGTGATTCGAACCAGCGCACTCAGAATCTCTTACTTCCTAGGTGGATGCATTACCTCTAGGCCATCACTCCACACATGCGCACACACATGCACACAGACAGACACACACATGCATGTACACGTGCACACACACATACACTCACACACACACAAACTGAACCAGACAAAACAGGGTCAGTACTTACGAATTAACGCTGGACTGGGCCCCATATTCCCGGGGATTTTTCGGAGGGGTGATCATCTGTGGGGGTGTCATCTGAGGCATTCCCACGTCCACCCAGCTGGAAAACAACACACGACACACATAACACTCCATGACGTACATCAGTCAATAACACACACACACACACACACACACACACTCTCTCTCTCTCTCACACACACACACACACACACTCACAACTCTCTCTCACACACACACACTCACACACACACACACACACACAGATTCAAAAACTCAAAGATTTGAGTAAAAATGTAGTGCCTTTTAGGCTGAAAAAGGTGGCACCTTATGGGCCGAAAATCATTTGTAATCCTTTCGCCCCTTTTGGGGTGTGGAGGATACAATCTGAATCACAACACACACACACACACACACACACACACACACACACACACACACACACACACTGAACCATAAACTTCTTCAGTCTGACAATGCCAAAACACATTGATAAAAAAAAAAAAAATTACAAAAGAAAGCACCGACAAACACTGGCTACAGATGAGGGGGGGGGCGGGGGGGGGGGGGGGGGGGCCGAGGGGGCAACAGAAATTTCATACAGACACAGACAAAGAGATACTGTGCTAAACTGTTTAAAGAAGTGAACTTAACTAGAATCCAAAGAATTTGTACGGATTTTGTGTGTGTGTGTGTGTGTGTGTGTTTTAACAGTATTCTTGATACTCAAATAATGCCTGTATTATTGATATTCATATAATGCCTGTATTATCGATATTCAAATAATGCCTGTATTACTGATATTCATATAATGCCTGTATTATTGATATTTATTGATATTCATATAATGCCTGTATTACTGATATGCCTGTATTATTGATATTCAAATAATGCCTGTTGCTATGTCACAACTGGTCCAGGCTATTTACTATTAATGTCATCTTAAATCACCATGATTACTACAATCATTAAGGTGTAAGCATTGATTGATTGAATGATTGGACAAATCTTCCTTTTTTTTTTTCTTTTTTTGTTTGTTTGTTTGTTTGTTTGTTGTTGTTGTTATTGCTGTTGATGTTGTTGTTACAGATTTGTTTTGCCTTGCTGTAGCCTGTTTTGTTTTATTTTGTCTTATCTATCTCTCTGTAGTGGAAGATTCTACTGTTCGTTGTATATTGTTTGGTTCATACTATTCTCTGTATTGTATACATGTTTTTGGAAAAATTTTTAAAAGTTAAAAAAAAAAAAAAAATAAATAATGCCTGTATTATTGATATTCATATAATGCCTGTATTTTTTATATTCATATAACGCCTGTATTATTGATATTCATATAATGCCTGTATTATTGATATTCAAATAATGCCTGTATTATTGATATTCAAACAATGCCTGTATTCAGTCAGAGACCAAACTCTAAGTGCTTTACAAAAAAACAGATACAGATAGCACTGACTGTAGATGAGGAAGGAAGGGGATGTGGCAGTGTGTTTGTGTGTGTGTGTGCATGTGTGCATGTGTGTGTGTGTGAGTGTGTGCGTGCGTGTGTGTGTGTGTTGTGTGTGTGTGCGTGTGTGTGTGTTCGTTCGTTCTTTAGTTTAGCGTCTTTTCACTATCAGTGATATTAGACGTGTGTGTGTGTGTGTGTGTGCATGTGTGTGTGCGCGTGTGTGTGTGTGCATGTGTGCGTGTGTGTAGGGGTGCTAACAGAACTTTCAAACACTCAGACACATAGTGAGGGGTAAGAACAGGAGAGTACAGGAAACAAAAATGGCATTAACAAACACAACCCTGCCCCCCACCCTCACCCCCACCCCACACACACACACAAATCATCTTTCTTTCGAAAAAAAAAAAAAAAAAAAAATCTTTTAAATCTCATACCTGCCAAAACTGGGCGTAGGGGTGAAGGGGGGGGTGTTGTGGTCTGGGGCTGGGGGTCGGCGCTGCGCGATGTTGACGGGGCTGGAGGAGGAGTAGTGGTTGGAGACCATGGACGCGCACAGCGGCTGGTCGGTGGCCGTCAGGGTCCCCCCGTGGCTCTCCCGCCCACCCCCCGTGTCGGGGCTCTGACTCCTCTGCACCACAGACGTTATTCATTATAGTAATATAATGAACATGGTAATAATTTGTATTTGTATTTCTTTTTATCACAACACATTTCTCTGTGTGAAATTCAGGCTGCTCTCCCCAGGGAGAGCCATTCAGCTGTTGCGCCCGTCTAACTCGTCTGACTGAGAACTGGGACATTGTAGGGGCTCCTTTCCCAGTCGCCACAGACTGAGACTACTGTCCCCTGCTGAGGAATGCCCAGTGCAGGCACAGGTTCACAGACACCGTAGCACTTGCTTCAGTTCTGCCCAACGTTTTGGTGCACTGAGCGACGGCCGCAATAGCCGAGTGGTTAAAGTGTTGGACTGTCAATCTGAGGGTCCTGGGTTCGAATCACAGTGACGGCGCCTGGTGGGTAAAGGGTGGAGATTTTTCCAATCTCCCAGGTCAACATATGTGCAGACCTGCTAGTGCCTGAACCCCCTTTGTGTGTATATGCAAGCAGAAGATCAAATACGCACGTTAAAGATCCTGTAATCCATGTCAGCATTCGGTGGGTTATGGAAACAAGAACACACCCAGCATGCACACCCCCGAAAGCGGAGTATGGCTGCCTACATGGCGGGTTAAAAACGGTCATACACATAAAAGCCCACTCGCGTATATACGAGTGAACGTGGGAGTTGCAGCCCACGAACGCAAAAGAAAGAAAGAAAGAAAGAAAGAAAGTCAGATGAGGACTGCTTGCTGTGCTCTGTTTAAAGTCCAGAGAGCATCCTCCTCCGATCCAGCTTGGTGTTTAACGTTTCTCCATTGACTGTCTGTACTGGACTCTTCAGGATTGCTTGTGCTTCTCTATAATGGATAAAGATATGACACAATATACGATACAATATAATACCATACAAATACAATACACGCCTACCCCCAAATGTTTGGTGCATATCTGTTATGCATGTGTGGGTGTATGTGTGAATGTGTGTCTTCATGTTTTACATTTATTTGCTTATTTATCATCATTGTTGTCTTATTTATTTAATTATTTATTTATTATTATTATTATGATTATTATTATTTTAATTTCATTACTACTACCTTTTTTTTTATTATGATTATTTATTTATTTATTTATTTATTTATGTAAGCTTATCTATATATATATATTTTTTTTTTTTTTTTTTTTTTTTCTCAAGGACTGACTAAGCGCGTTGGGTTACGCTGCTGGTCAGGCATCTGCTTGGCAGATGTGGTGTAGCGTATATGGATTTGTCCGAACGCAGTGACGCCTCCTTGAGCTACTGAAACTGAAACTGAAACTAACCCCAAAAAACGGAGCATGGCTGCCTACATGGCGGGGTAAAAACGGTCATACACGTAAAATCCCACTCGTGTACATACGAGAGAACGTGGGAGTTGCAGCCCACAAACGAAGAAAAAGAAGAAGAAAAAGAGGAAGAACACAAGGCCAACCTGTCTCCGGCAGTGGGCAGGGGAGACGTCCCTGAAGGCGGAGGGAGAGTCGCGGTGTGCTGTGCAGTCCACGTTCCAGGGGCCGCGACCCCCACCGCTGCTGCGCCGACTGCGCTGACCCTCGCTGGAGTTGCCGCTGCCGTGTCGCGACCTCTGAGGGGACGGGGTCACGTCCCACCCTCTGCGCAGATGGGAAATATACATGTTGGGGTGTTGGGGAGGGTGGGAGGGGGTGTGAGAGGGGGGAGGGGGGCGACTGATGTTTCACAACAAACAACGTTCATCCCAGCAGTCAACACATCCCTCCTTGCCACTATGTGTTTATCGTTAACACTGCAGCCACACACACACACCGACAGATAAGCCTGCCTGCCTGCCTACTCATCCGTCGGTCCAACGGGAGACTCCATCTTGTAGCCACAGCACAGAAACTGCCTCAGGACACCCGGTTTCCAGCTTTTTTTTTTATTCCATCATTTTAATGATTTCTTTTTGTTCACCGCTGCTGACGCTCAAAGCTAGTTTCTCCATCATGCGTCATTTTAGGGGGGAAATTTCATGAGAAACAAAATCTTCTTCGATGCTTTTTATCACCCCCAGAATAATGATCGACTGACTGATCGCCTGCTGTGAGCATTATCACAGCCAGTGATGTAGTAGTGAGTTGCCCACTGCAAGTATTCTTGTAACGTGTGTTGAAAAGTTAACTGTGTCCCCACTGCTAGTATTCTTGCAATGTGTGTTGAAGAAAAGTTAACTGAGTCCCCACTGCTAGTATTAATAATAATAATAATAATAACAATAATATTGTCCTTATATGACACAAACTCCCCACAGATGGGCTCTAAGCGCCCCACATGAAACAGTACATGTATAACAAAGCATTATACCACACATGTGTGCAAGAAAAGCTAACAGTGTCCCCAACTGCTAGTATTCATGCTGTTAGTGTTCTTGCTATGTGTGTGTGTATGTTGAAGGAAAGTTAACCATGTGTCCCCACTGCTAGTATTCATGCTGTTAGTGCTCTTGCTGTGTGTGTGTGTGTGTGTGTGTGTGTGTGTGTGTGTTGAAGAAAAAGTTAACCATGTGCCCCACTGCTAGTATTGATGCTGTTTATGTTCTTGCTATGTGTGTGTGTGTTGAAGAAAAGTCAACTATGTGTCCCCACTGCTAGTATTGATGCTGTTAGTATTCATGCTGTGTGTGTGTGTGTGTGTGTGTGTGTGTGTGTGTGTGTGTGTGTGTTGAAAAAAAATTAACCATGTGTCCCCGGCCCACTGGAGACTCACAGGGGGGGCACGGAGTCCTCGTCCTGTGTGGTGTCCATGACGAAGGGAACTCCATCACTTCCGAAACTGGTGTTGCTCAGGAGGCTGACGTTGCTGCCCTGGTGACGCAGACCCTCCTTACCTGTACACACACACATGAATGTACAGACATGCGCATGCATACACACACGCACACACACACACACAATGAATGCATACACACACACACACACATGAATACACACGTATACACACACACACATGAATGTACAGACATGCGCATGCACGTATACATACACACACACACACACATAATAAATGCGTACACACACACACACACATGAATACACACACACACACGAATACACACACACACATACACACACACACACACAGATACACACACACACACACAAATCCCCCCCCCCCCACCCTCCCTAACACAAACACCTCCCCACCCCCTCCACACACACCCACACCCACCCACCCACACACACACACAAATACCTGTCCTCAGAACCCCCACTGTACCAAGGACACAGGTTTTGATCCCAGAAAGAAGATAGGGGAGTGATGGCCTAGAGGTAAGGCGTCTGCCTAGGAAGCGAGAGAATCTGAGCGCACTGGCTCGAATCACGGCTCAGGCGCTGATATTTTCTCCCCCTCCACTAGACCTTGAGTGGTGGTCTGGACGCTAGTCATTCGGATGAGACGATAAACCGAGGTCCCGTGTGCAGCATGCATTTAGCGCACGTAAAAGAACCCATGGCAACAAAAGGGTTGTTCCTGGCAAAATTCTGTCGAAAAATCCACTTCGATAGGAAAAACAAATAAAACTGCACGCAGGAAAAAATATAAAAAAATGGGTGGCGCTATAGTGTAGCGACGCACTCTCCCTGGGGAGAGCAGCCCGAATTTCACACAGAGAAATCTGTTGTGATCAAAAGAAATATAAAAAAAAAAAAAAAAATGATCAAGTCTGAAGAAAAGCAGTCAAAAAAAAACACAACACGGATCAAAGATGGAAGCTGTCTAGTTTCAGTTTCAGTTTCAGTAGCTCAAGGAGGCGTCACTGCGTTCGGACAAATCCATATACGCTACACCACATCCGCCAAGCAGATGCCTGACCAGCAGCGTAACCCAACGTGCTTAGTCAGGCCTTGAGGGAAAAAAAAAAAAAAGAAAAAAAAAGTCTAATCACACAGCAGTGCAACATCACCTTTGGACGATGCTGACGACGGGTGTTTGCATTCACAGGTGTTGGGGGCAGTGCACTGTGGGTTTGTGGGCGGCTGGGACTGTCCTTCGCTGCTGAACACGTACACCACATTTTATTTTGTACGGGTCATGCACCTCCACAACATCTGTACTGTACAGCGCTCGGCTTACTGTCACTGTTCATTCCCCGCAAAGCAACCATCAAGAGCATACATATTTCGTCATACTTATATTAATAATGATAACAACGATAATATAATAATGATAATGATACTAATAATACTACTAATAACAAAAATAAAAATGCCACTTATAATGATATCAATAATACTAACAATACTACTGATAATAATAATAATAACAGAAATAAGAAAGATAATAGTCATAACGGTAATAGTAATAATAATAATGATGATGATAACAATCAGAAAAACAATAACAATGATAAGAAATTATAATAGTAATAAACAACAATGATAATAAAAATAACAAGAGAGGCAAGGCCTTCAAGACTCACTTGTGATAAATTAAGTCCCCTAGCATTAATTACAGAGTAGTTTCCCTTTTTTACTATCTGCACCAAAACATTTGCAAAATAAATAAACATTCCATGCTTGGCAAAAAGAAGTTCCTGTTTGAACAAAAATGATAATAATGACTCCTCTTGATGTTGTGTCAGAATAAGAGGTCAAAGTGCCAAGTTTAGAGAATACAAAAAATATAAATACAACAGTAAATGCAGTTTGCATATAATTAGGCTCTTTTTTTTTTTTTTGTGCCCATCCCAGAGGTGCAATATTGTTTTAAACAAGATGACTGGAAAGAACTGAATTTTTCCTATTTTTATGCCAAATTTGGTGTCAACTGACAAAGTATTTGCTGAGAAAATGTCAATGTTAAAGTTTACCACGGACACACAGACACAAAGACACACGGACACACACACACACACACACACAGACAACCGAACACCGGGTTAAAACATAGACTCACTTTGTTTACACAAGTGAGTCAATAATGAAGATCACACAGACTGAAGCTCACACCAGACATAGAGCTTGCCATGTTTAAAATAACTATTTTTCTTCATCCCTTCAACTTCTCATTTCTTAAAGTTGACAGCTCCAAGTATATTCAGAACCCTGGTCTTTCCCTCTGCTAATAAAAAGGCACCACGGCAAAATTAAGCCCTGTTGTCAACATCATTATCATGATTATCAATTCATGAACTTCACATTATTCAGAACAAAAGATATTCACGCTAGATAAGCATTTCAGGAAACAGATTCTTCTCATAAATATTCATGAAAAAAAAGAAAAAAAAAGTGTACACACACACACACACACACATATGCAAGCAAGCACACACACATATGCAATCAAGCACACACTTTTCCTGCAGATATTTTCTTTCATTCGCTTACATAATCATTTTCCTGAGCATACGTAACTGTGATTATGGTAACACTCTACTTTCACTTTTTGATGGAGCTGATTTCTGATCTTACCTTTGGGGGCTGACGGAGAACTGTTGACCACTGATATACTGCAGCATTTTGAAGCAGAAGTACATGATCTGGAGACAAATCAGTGTAAAACTTACTGTTCTGCTGGTCTCTGTGTGTGTGTGTACGTGTGTGTGTGTGTGTGTGTGTGTGTGTGTGTGTGTGTGTGTCTGTGTGTGTCTGTGTGTGTGCATGTGTGAGAGTGTGCGTGTGCATGTACACACGTATGTGTGTGTGTGTGTGTGTGTGTGTGTATGTGTGTGTGTGTACGTGTGTGTGTGTGTGTGTAGATGTACACGTGTGTGTGTGTGTGTGTGTGTGGATATGTGTGTACGTGTACACATGTGTGTGTATATGTGTGTGTGTACATGTGTGTGTGTGTGTGTGTGTGTACGTGTGAGCACATGTGTGTGTGTACATGTGCATGTGTGTGTGTATGTGTGAGTGTGTGTGTCAGTTTGTGTTTCATGGTATTGCGTTGTGTAGAATCGCAATGTATTGTACTGTACTGTGCTGTGCTGTCCTGTTTTATACCGTATTCCAATCTACTGTATTGTGCTGTGTACTATGATGTTTTTAAATGAATTGTTCTGTGTCATATATTGTATCGTGCCATGTACTGCTCTGCAATGTACTGTATCGTATTCTACTGTTCTCTGTACTGCACTGCACTTCACTGTATAGTAATGTACTTATTGAACTGTACGGCACTGTGCTTTACTTTGCTGTATTGTGATGTATTTGTCTTTGTATTGTTCTGTGTACTGTGTACTGCATAATATTGCCATCATATTTCTCTGAACTTCAATATAATGCGTCACCATTTTCCATAATAATAATCACCATCATCATCATCATCATGATTTCATAACAATAATGATAATAATAATAACAATAACTTACTTCTTGCCCTTTGCCGATCCTGTCTGGTAACCCGTGACTGCAACACAATGGGTAATGCTCTTTCATAACTCTGTGTGTGTGTGTGTGTGTGTGTGCGAAAGCTTTTTATTTCACGAGCAAGGTTTATCATTGGTGTTCAACAAAAGTGTGGAGTTTTTTTTTAGAATATTTGAACAGCTACAGAAAAAATTTCATCCAGACATCCAATACGGTATTCATAAAATAAAAAATTTAACTTCTGAAATTCAATAAATCTTTTTCTTTTTTTTAATATGATGTACTTGTCTCCATGTTCTCTGAAGTTACATTTAAGTGATATTCTCTCATTATTTGGAATACCCAGTTATCTTCCTCTGTGAACAGTGTAGACCCTGATTTAACTTTGTAAAAACCTACCAATGTAACAGCGCTATTTTCAGTCAATATCTCATTTTTTTTTTTCTTTTTTTTTTAAAGCATAGCGAATACACTGACAAATCTTAAGAAAAAAAAGAAAACAAAAATACGATAAGAGTTGGAGAGATAAGTGAACTACAATCTCACACCAACTTTTTCACCTACACACAGAACCGTCAGCAACGACTCACCCAAAGAGGTACCAGTCGTAGGCCAGCGTGAGGTAGAGGATGTCCGAGGGAGGTAGAGACTTGTGTATGGCTCCGTCGGCCCACAGGGTCAGGCGCAGGAGGGAGACGAAGAGAGGGGTGCGGTCCCACCCGGATATACAGTGCACCAACAGGCCTGACGACCCTGCCAAGAGGAAGAGAAATCACAGCTTTGTGTGACCCAGATATACAGTGCACCAACAGGCCTGACGACCCTGCCAAGAGGAAGAGAAATCACGGCTTTGTGTGACCCAGATATACAGTGCACCAACAGGCCTGACGACCCTGCCAGGGGAAGAGAAATCACGGCTTTGTGTGACCCAGATATACAGTGCACCAACATGACCCTGCCAGGGGAAGAGAAATCACGGCTTTGTGTGACCCAGATATACAGTGCACCAACAGGCCCCAAGACCCTGTAAGAGGAAGAGAAATCACTGCTTCGTGTGACCCAGATATACACTGCACCAACATGACCCTGCCAGGGGAAGAGAAATCACCGCTTTGTGTGACCTAGATATACAGTGCACCAACAGGCCCGAAGACCCTGTAAGAGGAAGAGAAATCACGGCTTTGTGTGACCCAGATATACAGTGCACCAACAGGCCTGACGACCCTGCCAGGGGGAAGAGAAATCACGGCTTTGTGTGACCCAGATATACAGTGCACCAACAGGCCTGACGACCCTGTAAGAGGAAGAGAAATCGCTGCTTTGTGTGACCCAGATATACAGTGCACCAACAGGCCTGACGACCCTGCCAGGGGAAGAGAAATCACGGCTTTGTGTGACCCAGATATACAGTGCACCAACAGGCCTGACGACCCTGCCAGGGGGAAGAGAAATCACGGCTTTGTGGGACTCTGTTGGATGTGTGAGGTTTTCAGTTTTGTGTCTTTTTGCTGTGATTTAAAGCAAGCAAAAAATAAAAGGAGGGTGTGTGTGTGTGTGTGTGGGGGGGGGGGGGGGGGGTGAGATGTGACTCTGTGTGTGTGTGTGTGTGTGTGTGTGTGTGTGTGTGTCCACTGATAATGAACGCATGTCTGTTTTCAAAGTCTTGTTCTTTTCATGTACGTGTTCTCAAACTCTGTACTTACATCTGAGCACACACATACATTGATGTGTATAATGTGCTCCCTTCTTAAAATCCTGACGTTCAAAATGTTGTCCCCTTATGTCCATTTATGTCCTTTACTCACGTTGCATACCTTTCTGTCACACAGCTTTATTCATGTTGCGATACCTTTATGTGGCATGCCTCTATTATGTTGCGTACCTCTATGTCGCATACTTTTATTCACGTCAAGTTACCTTTATGTCACATATCTTTATGTTGCATACCTTCGCCTGCATCACATACCGAGTTATCCATGTCACTTACCATTACCTATGTAACATAACTTTGTTTATTCTATGTTCCACACATTTATTCGTGGTGTATATTGATGCCGCATACCTCTATTCATGTCACGTTACCTGCATGTCACGGATCTTCTATAACGTACAGTCGTACACCTTTGTCTACATCACATTACCTTTACCCATGTCACTTTCATCTATGTTGTCACGTACTGTCATCTACTACGTTGTCACTTACCTTTATCCATGTAACACCTTAATCCATGGCTCAGCACACCTTTTAATCATGACGTGCACCTGAACTGACGCTGCCTACCTTCATTCCTGTGTCGCACACACACACACACACACACCTGTCACCTTGACTAGTCAAGACAGCGTGTGTGTGTCACCTGCGTACCTTTATCCAGCAGGTGAATCAAGGCCAGCAGGTAGTTCTGGGTCAGCTTCACCAGGTCCCAGTCCTGACCACAGAAACAACACAACGCTCTCCACGTTAGTTCCAACCACGTTAATAAGCTGCTGGTCAGGCATCTGCTTGGCAGATGTGGTGTAGCGTATATGGATTTGTCCGAACGCAGTGACGCCTCCTTGAGCTACTGAAACTGAAACTAATAAGGCCAGGCAGGTGAGAAGTTTGCCCAGGACTAAACTAAAAGGATAATAACAATAAATGGCGTAAGTATGCGTCCAACAGCGAAAGAAAAATCCATCTTTCCACATTACCTCAGAATGAAGGTGTAATAATGTGTTATAGATTCATTACTGAGATGTCTCATGTCACTACAAAAAAAAAATTGTAAACCAAAAGATGGAATTAAAAAAAATAAATAAATAAAATAAAATAAAATAAATGAATGGCATTTGATCAATGTAACGACGGGCGCAATAGCCAAGTGGTTAAAGCGTTGGACTGTCGATCTGAGGGTCCCGGGTTCGAATCACGGTGACAGCGCCTGGTGGGTAAAGGGTGGAGATTTTTACGATCCCCCAGGTCAACATATGTGCAGACCTGCTAGTGCCTGAACCCCCTTCGTGTGTATACGCAAGCATAAGATCAAATACGCACGTTAAAGATCCTATAATCCATGTCAGCGTTCGGTGGGTTATGGAAACAAGAACATACCCAGCATGCACACCCCCGAAAACGGAGTATGGCTGCCTACATGGCGGGGTAAAAATGGTCATACACGTAAAAGCCCACTCGTGTACATAGAAGCGAACGCAGAAGAAGAAGAAGAAGAAGATCAGTGTAACTTAAGATGATGATGAGACGTTTCGAGTCGAGGACTCTTTCTCAAAAGCAGAGAAGTGTTAGCAGGCAACAGTAGTAGTTCTGCTGGAGGCGAGTTCAATTCATCGACCTGGATAATCACACTCCAGCTCACCAACCTGATGATATTATTCTCTACTTTTTTTTTTTGTTTTTGTTTTTTTTTTTTTGCAGCCCCACCATCTGCACCGTTTCAGTGGCATTACTCCCACGCCGCTCATTTAGATTCCCCCATACACGGCCACACCTGGGTTCGTCCGTCACAGTTCCAGTGTCGGCAGTCCACAGGGAACCATCGATGTTAGGTCGCCAAGAGGCCACACACCAGAGGAGACCCTGCACTGCTGCTGAGTCACTTCGGTGGTGTTCAGTGTTGCCTGTTCTAACGTACTTAGGACACCACCTACTAAGCCCCCTACTAATGACAATAATGGCTTAGTCGCGGAGCCAGACTGAGTGAGCGTCCCTCTCAGAGTGGAGACCGCCACCACGTCCCTCAAACAACAGGTCATACATGAGGATACATAAATATTTATTAAATGAAAGAGTTGTTTGTTGTGTTCACATGTGTGTATCTGTGTGTGTCTATGTGTGTGTGTGTGTGTGTGTGTGTGTGTGTGTGTGTGTGTGTGTGTGAGGTTCTGTAACAAAATCAGATTCAAATGTGGAATGTATTTACTGCATTAGATGTGTATGAGAAAGAGACAGAGATTACAAGATAAAATTCTTTATTCAAGAGGATAATAGATATATGATAAAGGAAAGTTTGTTGTGTTGATATAATATATATATATATATATATATATATATATATATATATATATATATATATTTTTTTTTTTTTTTTTTTTTTTTTTTTTTTTTTTTTTTTTTACTTCGTTTTACTAAGTCCAGAAGTCACTGTTTATCTTTTTTTTTTTCACTTGTCACGACTGCCCATCTCAGTGTGCTGTTGGTCACAGTTTCAGTTTCAGTAGCTCAAGGAGGTGTCACTACGTTCGGACAAATCCATATACGCTACACCACATCTGCCAAGCAGAGGCCTGACCAGCAGCCGTAACCCAACGCGCTTAGTCAGGCCTTGAGTTGGTCACAGACATCATCATCATCATAATCCCCACCATCAACTTTCACTCTGCCACCACTGTCTATCAACTTATTATTGCCACAGAGTCTGTATCTGCATTTTTCCAGTTCTTTTATTTTTTTTCCTCCCACAATTCTAAACCTGCGTTGTTACTAGACCGCACTTCTGCAACCTGGCAACCCGATTTCTCAGCTTTGGAAAATAACATTCTTTGAAAAAAAAGAAGAAAAAACCCCCAAAAAACCCAGCCACAACAAACCCCCCCACCTCCCCTCCCCTACCCCCCAAAATAATCAATACAAACTTGCAGAAAACCATTCAGAAATACATATTTTTAAAAGGCACACGAAATCAGACACATTATCCCTTCCCAATACTGACCACACTTTAAGAAGACAACCCCACAAAACTGGCCACTGCAACACATATCATCACAATTCTGACTGACCTTAAAAGCAATCTAACTGCCTAACTGCTGATCGCCAAAGGCGCTGAGCCCTGCGATTACCTTGTACAAATCTAAACCTGCGTCGTTACTAGACCGCACTTCTGCAACCTGGTAACCCGATCTCTAATCTTTGGAAAATAGCATTCTTTGGAAAAAAAAAAAAAAACATGACAAACCCCCCAAAAATAATCGATACAAACTTGCAGAAAAAGATTCAGAAATACATGTTTTTAAAAGGCACACGAAATCAGACACATTATCCCTTCCCAATACCACACTTTAAGAAGACAACCCCACAAAACTGGCCACTGCAACGCATGTCATCACGATTCTGACTGACCCTTAAAAGCGATCTAACTGCCCAACTGATCGCCCAAGGCGCTGAGCCCTGTGATTACCTTGTACATGTTCCAGTCCAGTGACATGGAGGTCAGAATGGGGTCGCTCTGCAGATCCAGGGGAGCTGTGTTCAAACCCTGACACACACGTCAATAACTTCAAACCCTGACACACACGTCAATAACTTCAAACCCTGACACACACGTCAATAACTTCAAACCCTGACACACACGTCAATAACTTCAAACCCTGACACACACGTCAATAACACACACATCAGTAACACACACACACACACACACACACACACACATCATCATCATCATCTTAGATGAACAGACTATAAATAAATAAATGAACACACACACGCATGCAAGCACACACACACACACACACACACATCAGTAACACACACACACACGCATGCAAGCACATACACACACACACACACATACCAGTAACACACACACCCACACACACACACACTATACTTGTGCACTCTCTCTCTCTCTTTGTCTCTGTGAGCTTCTCTCTGAAAAACACACATACACCTAAACACACCTAAACACACCTCTACACACATTCCCAATGCACACACACACACACACACACACATCAGTAACACACACACACACACACGCATGCAAGCACATACACACACACACATACCAGTAACACACACACACACACTATACTTGTGCACTCTCTCTCTCTTTGTCTCTGTGAGCCTCTCTCTGAAAAACACACACACACCTAAACACACTTCTACACACATTTCCAATGCACGCACACACACACACACACACACCCTACACACACCACACCCCTACACACACACACATACACACACACACAAACACACATCAATAACATACATCACTCACACAAAACATCAATCACACAAACACCAGTAACACATAAAACAAATAACCACACTCACATTTACATCGCTCACACACACACACACACACACACACACACACACACTGCATAGTGTGAGTGTGCGTGACTGGAAAACCTGACTGAACGACACAGAAAACAAACGATGGGCCCCCCAAAAGCAGCCCTCTCAGTCGGCTCTACCCAGGTAGGCAGCCTGTTGTGCAAATGACTCCTCCGTGTTTGTAAATCGCTTAGAGCTTGGCCTCGGACGGAGTACAGGCAGCTATATAAGTATCCATATTTTGTATTTTGTATTCCTTTTTATCACAACAGATTTCTCTGTGTGAAATTCGGGCTGCTCTCCCCAGGGAGAGCGCGTCGCTACACTACAGCGCCACCCGTTTTTTTGTATTTTTTTCCTGCGTGCAGTTTTATTTGTTTTTTCCTGTCAAAGTGGATTTTTCTACAGAATTTTGCCAGGAACAACCCTTTTGTTGCCGTGGGTTCTTTTACGTGCGCTAAGTGCATGCTGCACACGGGACCTTGGTTTATCGTCTCATCTGAATGACTAGGGTCCAGACCACCACTCAAGGTCTAGTGGAGGGGGAGAAAATATCGGCGGCTGAGCCGTGATTCGAACCAGCGCCCTCAGATTCTCTCGCTTCCTAGGCGGACGCGTTACCTCTAGGCCATCACTCCATCACATATCATCACACACACACACACATGACACATGACACCAGGGCTGGGTTGCCTGAGTCGAGATCAATCTCTGCAGTTCAAAGTTTGCTTAGAGTTAAAAATGTTCCTAAGTATATATAAGAGAATTTACCATTTACCGTAGAGTTAGGAACATTCTTAACGATAAGCAAACTTATTAGTGTCTCTAAGTTTGCTCATGCAACTGAATCAAACTAGAATTGTGCAATCAACAACCATCTACCTGAAGATCTAGTCATCAGCCCCATCCACATGTAATATGCAGCTTCTGTTCAAACGTGTGTGTGTGTGTGTGTGTGAGAGAGAGAGAGAGAGAGTGTTTGTGTGTGTGTGTGTGTGTGTGTGTGTGTGTGTGTGTGTGCACGCAGTGCGTGCATGTGTGAGTATGCACAAGTTTTTATAGTGATATGCACTTGTATGTATCCTAATTTCTACTGTATCTGTGTTTGCGTATGATTTTCGATTTATGTTCGTACTTTGTTATGTACTATCCCCCCCCCCCCCCCCCCCCCCCCCAATATTCCTTGTGACCCCGGTACACTTGGTAATAAGACAAATTCTATTCTATTCTGTTCTATTCTATGCTATTCTTCTAACCCACCCCAGGATCAAACCCAGTGACTGAAATTTCAAATGTTAAACCATTGTGGACTGTTTGCCACCCCCATCACAGAAACTGTGGAGTGAGAAACAAGTACATGTTACCCACCCCCCCCCCCTTGGCACAGGGGCAAGAATGAAAGATTCAGGCAAACCGTAGGATAAACCCCCAGCACTTACTTACCTGAGCCCAGTCATAGTGGACGTTCTCGCTGTCATAGCAGCTGTCTTTCCATTTGCTGAAAAACTCGCAACCTGCGCAAAGGGAGGGGGGGGGGGGGAGGAGGGGGGAGGGGAAGAAAACAAAACAAAAAGACTCAAAACTTGTTTGTTATCTGTATACATGTATGGAAATTCATCATTAGACACATGCAACAAACAAAACAACAACAACAACAAAAAAAAGAATACAAACTGATGTGGAGTAAGTTGTCAAAGTGTGTGTGTGTGTGTGTGTGTGTGTGTGTGTGTGTGTGTGTGTGTGAGAGAGAGAGAGAGAAAGAGTGTGTGTGTGTGTGTGAGAGAGAGAGAGAGAGAGAGAGAGAGAGAGTGTGTGTGTGTATGTGACTCTGTGTGTATGTGTGTGTGTGTGCATTTGTGTGTGTGTGTGTGTGTGTGCATTTGTGTGTGTGTGTGTGTGTGTGTGTGTGCATGAGTGACAATGAAAATGACAATGACAAATTTTTTATTGGCAAATAGCGTTTTACAGCTCTAGTGCCAAGGGGGATTATTCAGCTTATTTTAGTAGACGACGAAGAAAAGAAAAAGAAAAAGAAAAGTAAAACGAAAAATAAGGGGAAATAACAAGCAAATAAGTACATATTCATAAACACATAAACACTCATACATTCACACCCACAACATTAATACAACATATTCCCTATTACTCATGCATAATACTAAGTAATTAATTCGAACATATGACCATCCATGTGCATGAGTGAGTGAGTGAGTGTGTGTGTGTGTGTGTGTGTGTGTGTGTGAATATGCATGTGGGT